>NW_024533138.1:0-72310 GCF_016097555.1 Gigantopelta aegis
TTTCAACCCAAAATTTGCAGATTACTGTACGAACACAGCAATCATCAGAATTTGGTCTAGAGAATTTGTAAAATATAATGTATTCAAGTTACTCTATCAAATAGGCTAACATATGCAATACAAGTTGCTATAATTTAATAGCTCATATGTTACATCCCAAGTTCTCTTTCTGATTTCAAGCACTTTCCTCAATCCTGTTTATGAAGGTTGTCCAACCTGATGATCAGACGTGAACATAACTATCAAAGGAGACTTTACTGTATATAAGAAGGACCATCCTCAGTATGGACAATGGCAGTACATGTTTTGTCTACAGGATATATTACAGACAATCACTTGAATAATTGTACTGCGTTAACATTTTGTAATAGGACTATATTGAGATAGACCCTCAAACACAAGCATTCAAGCCTGCTTTAAAAGCTCCATTCTTTTGTAGTAAGAGATATTACAAAACCAGAGGTGGAATGATTATATGCATTATGAATTTGTGACTTATCTATTTCTTTATACAGGTGACTATGCTTTACTTTATTATTAATTCACCTCAATTATCCAAGATTGATCTCACGAGTCATTGCTGTTTCATTTAATTCATGTAAATGGCACACATATACTACAGAAAGAATTAACAGATGTGCTGGCATTCTTTTTGGCAGTTTTTATAATCCCCAGATATAGTCTCTCCAGTGTATTACCAAATACAAGGGAAAGATATTTCAAGTAATTGGACTTCAAAAAAAAATTATCTCAGAGAAACCTATCACATTTTCTGAGGCTACACAACTTTAATACTACTATTTCTAAACTTATTATCTCACCTGATGCAAAGTCTGTCTTCCATTTTTCCTGTAATGAACGAAGGAAAACAGCCTGGTTACAATAATATGAAGTCAATGTTTAAATATGGGTAATACCACCTTCCCACGAAACTCCTTTATCCAGTGTCAATGTAACAATACATATGAAGCTGTTTTAAGTATTCTTGAGGCATCAGGATATTGATTCTCAAAAATTTAAATAACGACAACGACTTGTTGGACATTTGAACAGTCATTAATGAATGCAGCTCTCATTTGTAATCTTGACTTGTACCTGTATTGTAACTCCAGCATTTGGCTGTATTTGCAACTAACACCTGTTTTTGCAGATGTTCTATTGAGCTGAAAGTATTAGACAATGTGGTGATGATGCTTTGAATTGATAGTTGTTCATTTATATTTATAATGGGACCCAATAATTACATTGACATTGGGACACCGGTTCCTTCTCTCTTAATATCTTTATATATATTAAAGATCTTCTCCTCCAATGAGACTATTCAGGTTATGATAAATGTGCTTTCATGGGAGGAATACTTCAAATCAGCCATCTTGCTTTATGGGACAACTGCAGATGTAAGAACATAAAATCTTTTTTGTGTGATTATCCACTCTGCTGATCCATTTATTAGTTCCCAGCTTCCTCCAAATATGTCAGTGCTAAGAATTTGACCCAACAAACGTTATATAGGAATTCACCACCGATTGTCCTAATGGAATATATTAGAATATGTAATTTATTACAGAAATGATTTAAAGATAGATGAATGGGTAAGTTATAATTATGTTAATAAAACAATATATTTTTTATCTCATTACAGAGCAGTATATAGTTGAACCAATTAATGGGTCTTTTAATCATTTGTTACAGCACACATCAGAAATTTAGTCCCGGTATTACGTATGGTATCAAAGTAAATAGTTTATGATCAAATTCAAGTAATTCAGCCCTATCTATATGGTGCTGGTAAAAATGAAATGGGAATTGGAGAAGTTTCTCAAGAATCTTTTGTATCATACCTGCGCTATCTAACAAAGGTATTTTTCATTAATGAAATTGTTTCATACACTTGTTTTATTTGTTCAGTTGAAGTGTTTACTGTATCAGTGGGAGTGGTCAGTACCATTGTTTAATTGTTTGTATTGCTATAAACATTATAATAGTTGGATTCTTTATCTATACACGAAGATTGAAAAAAAGGTAAAAATAGTGTTATTAATTTAATAGTATCATATCATAGATAATTAATAATAAAATAATATAATATAATGTGAATTAATATACAATGGTATTGCCGTTATTATAGAAAAAAGAAGCTGATAAAGATGACAAAACTGTAATGTTATCTCACATTGATGAAAATTTAGAGGTAATATAAATTATTTTGCAATAGAGAAAGTGATAATTAAAATATATTCAAATAAAATTTAAATTTTATTTTATAGGATGGAACATTCTTTCAGAAGAAAAAATGAGACCAGAAAGATCATATCAGTAACTAAATTTTCTGCGAACTCTTTTTTTCTTCCTATGATACATAGTTGTTACAGTGTTGAATACCTGTCTACTTGTTTAGATGTAGCTTGGCACATAGAATGTTTTTGATACTGTTTAAAAGTTTAACTATATTCATAGTCCAGGTCGGCTTTCCCAATTATTGATGTAATCGTAGTCAATTAGATTTCTTAGTTCAATGTACAATTACAATTTTAGTACACAAATATAAGTAATTACCAATTACTGTAAAATTACAATTACCATTACCATACTCCATCACTGATGTACACACCCTTTATTCTCGTGGCAAGTCATTTAGTTAATTGATGGAGTTATGTGATTTTGTATAAGATGCCATTACAAAACAGTGACCTTAGTCTTTATGTACAATGTAGTCTATTTCCTTTTATGTTTGTACTGTAGTAATATGGAAGGGTAGGGCATCTATCACTTTTTCTTGATAAGGAATTTGTTTGTTTACTTCTGTTTACACCATTACTATTACTAAGTAGGAAGTTGTAATATGTTAGTAATTAAAACAGATAGCATTTCTTTTTTATGTTTGTACTATAGTAATGTGGAAGGTTAAGGTATCTATTGTTCTCTCTTAATAGGGAAATCTGTTTGTTTACTTCTGTTTACACTATTATTATCACTAATGTGGGAACGCTTTACTAGTATTAAAAAACAATAGTCTATTTTGATCTTATCTTTCATTGTAGCAACAAAAAGGGTCTATACATCGCTGTAAAATGAAATTAGTTTGTATGCATTCAGACGAAATACCAATAAAAATCATAATACTGGTTATAACCAGTAACTACACAAACAGTAGTACATTTTTTAGTAATCAAAACATTATTATGCTTAATTTTACATCAAAATAAGTTTGCTACACACAATCTTTTATACCATATATTGTAACCAATCAATATTTTTATAGTGTTATATCTGTTGCTTTCTTGAAATCTGTTTGCCTACATTTATCACAAATGTCTGGGCCAACATTAGCTGTAGTATAGTAATGCTTAAAACAGAGTTGTATTAACTAAAATTAAGCTTCTTGGTATCTACAATGATTATTATTTGCAGTAAACATGATAACGGACTGGTTA
Organism: Gigantopelta aegis; assembly: GCF_016097555.1. Classification (NCBI taxonomy): domain Eukaryota; kingdom Metazoa; phylum Mollusca; class Gastropoda; order Neomphalida; family Peltospiridae; genus Gigantopelta; species Gigantopelta aegis. The sequence goes on from NW_024533138.1 coordinate 3,435, forward strand.
AATGAACCAAGCCATTATTACAACAATATAATAAATTGAGTTTAACTATATAATGTGTTAACGATATTACAGTATATTATGCTCTTACTCTGAGCATGATGTGCTTGAAAAAGAAAATATTATGGCGTATACATACATTTTTATAATTAACTTAGCAATATAAAATTCATATATTAGAGCTGTTTTCAATTTTGAATGTTTTTTAATTAGTGACAATTATTTTAGGTCTTTTAAACAGCTCTATATAACTCAGGAAGTACAATGTTAATTTGTTAAATTAGCACAATGTGTGTACCATAATGATCATAAATTCTTAATACATTACTACAATACACTTATGTCATATTATAGATAAAAGAGACAATCCACGTTCACTTTGCCTTACAATTAATAGCAATTAACACGTACATGGTAGGCGCGACTTCAAATGATATGAATATTTATTTTTTTAAAAAATGAACACTGAATAGAATCAATAGTTAATTATGATACGTGGGAGTAAAAGAACCCACCTACAACAAAGATGTTTCCCTTGTCGTCTTCTGTCTTGTCCTCCTTTCTCCGTGTATATGGGCAGCGTAGAGAATTGTACAGCTACTAAATGTTTACGCTGTTTATCAAATGTAGTTCCAAACTGTACTGTGTCACAAATTGATCCATGGCTGTACAACGTGTACTGTGAGCCTCCCATTACCTCAAATTGTGTGGATATAAATGTCACTAAGGCTTACTGTTTTTCGTAGTTCACATAACCAATAAAAATGGACAAGGGAAATATCAAGCTTTGAAAAATTTTCATTTCAAAATCACCACACAAGTTGTTTAAATGTAGATGGTAATACTGTCTTTCCTAACTGTCTTCATCTCTATTCTGAAGTTACATCTGTTTGAAGACATCGGTCCAACGTATCTTTTGTCGTTGCTATGAGATGACTGTCAAAAAGAATCAACGTCACTTTCAGAGTAACAGGAAATATTACTAGTACATCTGATGGAACACCATCAATGATATCGACAATCACTTCTGTATCAGCCAAACTATCAATAATGACAACAACAAGTATGTAAAAGATGATGATATGACCTCATCATTGACCACTATTATTTCCAATGGAGAATGGTATACCATTATCACAATCGCTACAAACATCTTTATCAACTGTAGTTTTTTAAGCATGTCCATATCAGACAATCTTAATTCACCTTCACGTTCTCTGAATCGTAAGTTAATTATTTCATTTTGTTAAAATAATATACTTAATTTATTTTATTATTTAAACACAACTTTATGTGTGTATAGTCTAGTTTTAGATGAAGCCATGGCATTAATGTTTGTTTAATATGCAAAGTTTTAGTTTGTTATTATTATTTCTTTTGCTGACACACTGTATATACCAAGCAGTTATATAATTAGTTGGGTTCACATGTTCACTATACAAATAAAGTTTGCACTCTGTTTATTAATTTAAAGCAATAAATGAAATAAAACTGTTCTTTTAACTGCTAGTGTATTACTGAGATTTTTTTTCAATTATACTTTCTTCACTGTTGTTAATAGTGCCCTTGTATTTGCTTGAATGTCTTTATTTTATGCATCCACAATATACAATGAGTTATTGTTATAGAGTTGTGTAATTATTAATGATATCAAGTTAAATCATAGTGCCACTATACTTGTTTAATGTAAAGTGTGTCATACCAACATAGAATGCTATGGTAGATGAAAAATAGATACACTTAAAATAGATCATTTTGAACTAACCAATCTATGGTCATTATATTGCATATAATACAGCATAAGATATTGTAATATAATAAAGTAAAAACAGCTGTCAATGATAAAATTAACTGATTGACATTGTGTAGGAGTTTGTGAAATCAACTGAACCCCAATCTTTAAAATATCTTCATTATTTAATGAATGCTATAATAGTAGTCACTACAAGCATTTTATGGTAGCATTGCTGTCATGGGGGATACTATTGACTTTTATTATGGGATAACCCTCCATACTATACCCAAGCTATTTTAGGAATTCATTTATTTTAAGTACACATACTTTATGTATATACAGCAATGAGTAATAAAAAACAATGCATGTATTAATAATTTTAATGTATTTGATATGTTACATACAATCCAATGGACTAATCAACCAATCATTTTTAACAGTATAACAGTTATCAAATAAATTAAGTTATTCCTGTCATCTAATATCTCATAGGTTTTCCTTAGTAATGATGTTCTTAATTACTTGTAAATGTAATGATTACAATTACCATTACATCATGGATACTTAATACCATTATTGTCACCAAATCATGAAACAATTACTATTACAATTACTTGGAAATATACCCAATTACAACTACCATTATTATTAGTACCAAAAAAGTCCCTACTAATTACATAATTAATTATTTATTTGTCTTTACCATTACATGCTTTGTCTGAGGGGTCAGCCGAAGACTACATTTTTATGTCTCCACATGAAGTGACTCGGTTAATAATAACCACAACAACATAGTATGAGTAACATATAGTCAATGTACCAAACAATAGACGCTAGGTGTACACTAGGAATGGTAAACTGATTACATAATTATCAACAAGTTTTTGATGTTTACTATACTCCACTGTTGTAGATATTTGGCAAATAGATGTGTACCTAACTTGACTTACAAAACATTTAAATTAATTAATAATGAATATATTATCAGTGAAGTTTGATGCCTGGGGCCAGATATGCCACAGAATTATAATATTAATTAGTTCATTTGACTAGAGTTCAATTACTGTTGCCTTTGCTTAAAACATGTAGTCAATTATGTACTTAATTGATTTCAATTACTGTTACAACATCCTGTTCCTGAATATTTAATTGATAGTCCCCAAAACTAAATCAGTTGCAATGGAAGTTAGCAATACAATTTTACAAATTGAGGCTTTACTATTAAAGATGACAGAGATAGAAGCATTATTATAGAGAACATACTAGGGCATAAAAAGCTAACTCTATCAATTTTGATGACAACATTTTTAAGCATATATATGTATATATATGATAGTACTATTGTACTATATTTTATGGGGACACCAAATACATTTAAAAAATAATTAAGACAAGGAACTTGTTGGACATTCTAACTTATTATTAGTACCTTTTCTATTTAGATAGCATTATAATAAATTTACTAGAGTAGCTGCTAAATAGAGAAATGGTTGCTTTTTACCATATGCTATGTTGTTGGCTGATAAAACATGTAATTTTATTCAATTACATGCCAGAATTTGTTGCATGTATTGCTTCGCCATTGTTCTATTAGTGTTTTTTTGCCATTTAATTAGTGGGGGTGGGGGGGGGGGGGGGTTGCTTGTAGGGCTTGGTGTAACATGTTATAATTGATATGATAAATCAATGTTGATGAGTATCTTTGTCAATTACATGCACTATATTTTCTAGCACTTATTATCCCACACCTGGATTCCTATCAACTACAACATATGTTCCTATATCAGGACTTTCATCAACTACTTCATATGATCCTACAATCAGGACCTCTGTCAATTGTACATATGTTCCTACGTCAGGACCTCTGTCAACTATACCATATGTTCCCTACATCAGGGACCTCTGTCAATTGTACCATATGTTCCTACATCAGGAAACTCTGTCAAACTGTACCATATGTTCCTACGTCAGGACCTCTGTCAACTACATCAAATGTTCCTACATTAGGACCTTCGTCGACTGTACCATACGTTTTCTACATCAGGAACTTTGTTAACTATATCCCATGTTCCATCATTCTCACCTACATCACCCCAACCCTCAAATTCAGTTAGCTTGGCAGCTTATTTAATATAATCATTGCAGTAGTAATTGTCATATACTCTATCTATATCAATAGTGATTATAATAATAGTTTGCTTAAAAAGAAGGAAGACAATACATACTAGGTAATGAAGCTAGTGGCTTTTTAATATATACAAGTTTTCATGTAACTTACTATATAATTATTATTATATTACAAGCAATAACTTTGTTTTTTAGCAATGAAACGGAGATGACACATCGTCGTGAGAATATATATTCCATAACTATCAATGACTTAAGGTCAATTACTGCAATTAGCCAAAAAAAATACAGGACAAGGTGACAACAAAGAAGAGATCACTGACGTTACCTACACACCACATATACATGGTTCATTTTTGAAACAGTTTATCTAAGTGTAAGATTATTTCAGGATCATTGTTGCAATTACAAGAGACAATTGGTCAAGGTATTGTTAATATGTTATATTTAATTCACATTATATTATACACAATTGAAGGTGAATATGGGACAGTTATCGAGGGATATTAACTCCTGATGGTAACATCATTAAAGTGCTCCAGTACCTGTTGCTATTAAAACACTCAAAGGTCAGTAACTATCATTAACACTAAAATCATATAAAATTCCTCAATTAATATGGAAGGTCTTTACACGAAAGAAGATGTCAACTCTTTATCGAAGAGAGTCTAAAGATGTCCTCTTTTGATCATCCTAATGTTCTTTCCTCTTATTGGAATCTGTCTTGATCATGATCAGGCACCTTATGTTGTAATGCCTTTTATGGCTAGAGGTAGTCTGTTGTTTTTTATCTCAAAGAAAGAGAGACCAAATTTAACAATTGCTGAAACTAGTGATGATGATATTGTACTTGATGCAAGGAAGCAGCTTCTTTCAATGTGTTTACAAGTTGCTAAGGGAATGTCATATCTAGCTGAAAAGAAATTTGTACATAGAGATCTTGCTGCTAGAAAACTGCATGTAAGTTGGTCCCACTCTCTTTAATTCACTCTGTCATTTAGGATTGATGATAATGGGATTGTTAAAGTTGGTGACTTTGGACTCTCAAAAGATGTTTATATACGCAATTATTACAGACAATGGGAAAAAAATGAATCTGATAAAAGTCCTATCAAATTTCCAGTTAAGTGGATGGCATTAGAAAGCCTTCATGATGGTCTATTCTCTGAAAAGACAGATGTGGTCAGTATATTACATTTTGATTAACTTTCATCCAATTACACAGTGGTCATATGGTGTATTATGTTGGGAGGTGTTCAGTCTTGGTAAAATTCCCTATCCTGGTTAGACCCTTTGAGTGTAGTTCAATTACTAGACAGTGGAGGTAGACTCTTAATTCCAAATAATGCCAGCATGTTCAGAGGAAATGTAAGAAATGATATATTAATTTCAACATTATAATTATTGTTTCAGATACCAATTAATGATGTCCTGTTGGAAATCTAATCCAGAGGAGAGACCGCCATTTTTCTGATTTAGTACAGTTTGTAGAAGACATTATGAAACCACTAGCTGACCCTATATTGACATCAATGCATTTCAACTCTTGAAAAATCTGATTATATCAATATAGAGTATTTTATGTATAACAATGAAATTAAAAGACTCATGAACCTGCTAATGAGTCTATAAATAAAAAGGATGAAGCTGGTTCAGGTTTTCATGGGCAGAGTGTGTTTCCTCTGTTTGAGGAACTTTTGAGAGAGCAATTTTAATTGTTTCATTTTCTTAACCTTCACCTCTATGCATTTGCTCTGTGTATGTTAGACAACTCTTGTAGTCTTGTATCATTAGTGCAAGACCTAGACTGTCCTGATTGGTAATTGGGTTGGCTGGCTGCTATTGATGTGTCTTGGTGAAGCAGGGAGTTTGGTGAGCTGGGCTGTGTCTCATGCAGACAACCACCCCACAGACCCAAGCAAGGTATCAATCAACCTTGTTGTTTGATGATACATTTATTATTTGTGGGCAAATAAGATCTGTGTTAACTATATATGTCTCAAAAATATTTCTATTTTTTAAGCACATATATGCACTTGTATATATTGTTGTCCTGACATATAAAATATAAAGAATGATACCAGTCATGGTTTTAATCGGCTGAAACAGGAGGGCTCCAGTGCTAATGAAATCTTTCTTATATTGATAGTGAAATCAAAAATAACCAAGACACATACAACAGTAATCTAAGATGGTTTAAAAATATCAATTTAAAATATACTGCACTCTTCACCTTGTATACAATGTACACAATATCAAATACATTTACATACATTAGCAAGAGTCAAGTTGGAGCCATTGATCAGTTTATCTCTTTTTTCCTTTATCAGCTCCTCTGTATACACAGTCATCAAGGACTATCAAGAAACTGCATAGTAATGCTATCGATGATGTTACTAGTCTTCTACAAATGTATTTGATCTAGCTCATTGAGAACAAACTGCCTTGAATGTCACTACACTGTAAACATTGATATGTCATTTTAAACACTAATTTGTACTTGACATGGATGGATTACTATGGAATCTATAATTTATATGAATTACTCACTATATAATTTGTTGGTATGTTGTAATTTTACATACCAACAATTATACAGTGAGTACTTCACATAACTTTTAGATTCCATAGTAATCCACTCATGTCAGTACAAATTAGTTGTTAAAAGGACATATTAATGTTTACAGTGTACAAAGATAGGCAGTATTAACTCTGTTTACTCTATCTTCGTTAGCAATAGTGACTGTCTATCTATTACTAAAGCAAAGCGAGCCTTGTATAACTATAATTATTTAGCTTTTGTTGTAGACACAACTGGGTGTACTAGAGTTGATGTTTTTTTAAAATTAATATTTCATTTGAGGTAATTTTGATATTCTTATTGCTTTAGTAATTATTTCAAGTATATAAAGTTGTAATTCATATCAGTTTCTAAAATTAATGTTCACGTTATGGGACAATTAGCAACCTGAAGCCATCTGTCCTCTTTAAACTAACTGTTGATTTTGAACTAATGACATATGTCATATGTTATCATATACTGAAATTTGCAAAGTTATTTTATATCTGAATAATTGTTTCCTTTTGTAAGAGAATGACCATCTCCCAGGTGTTTGGATTATGGTTTAGAATAAATATGATGCTATATTGATGTGTTTAAATTACTAATGACAAGTAATCATTTAAAACATACAAATTGTAATTCATATCAGTTTTCTAAATTATTTTTTTCATGTTATGGGACAATTAGCAATCTGAAGCCATCTGTCCTCTTAAAACTACTGTTGATTTTGAAGTAATGTCATATGTTATCATGTTATTATACTGAAATTCCAAAAGTTATTTTATGCCTAAATGATTGTTCTTACCTAAATATCAACATTTGCCAGATATAGTATATACAGATATGGCACAACTATAATTATCTTGCATTGTCATTTCTATAAAGCAATTGAATTAAAAGTCACATCAGTCATATTTTCATTCAAGATGGCTACCCTCATTTATCTGGTATTGATTGCAGCAATTTTTCCTGTTGCACTCAGTTTATCATGTGACAACGAGGCTGTTGCTCAGTATTTTCAAAAGGTGGATAATTCTACTTCAACGTTTCTTACTGAGGTTGAATGATATAGTAACGATCTCTCCATCAGGTTCAAATGTTTTCCGTAAACAATACGCTAAGGGGCCTCTCTTCTCAAATGGTACATTCATTCATCTAACTGGGACTTCAGATGGCCTTTTGATAACTTTTCAATGGCTCTTGACACACAATTAGAGTCTTACTTTAAAGCTTGTTATGGTCCTGAAGATGAAAGACCAACAAAAGCAGATGCTCCAAGACTGCTGTCACAATGGGTTTTCTGTTTCTTCTAGAAAATCATAACAAACATTACAACAATTCGAAAACTCTACGGCCAATTATTTGTCTGAAAGACTTTTCATAATAGAGAACTAGCCAAAAGACAAAATGGTAATCGTCTCTCACGAATGTGCTTCTAAGCCAACAATAAGAGAACTATATGATTGTCTTGAACCTGTTGATTGTCTTGTATTTTCCATTTAGAAGCAGATTGTGCTTATGCCAGAAACCAATTTATTAGACTTTCTCGTTCTAGTGATTGTGTTGGATTTGTGTGTTGACACAACTGGTAGTATGAGCGATGAATGAATCAGTTAAGGAAGTTATCAAAACTTTTACTGCAAGTGAACAGAATAACTCTCACTCTTTGTTACACACTTGTTCCATTTAATGATTTTGGGGACATTCTGCTCCATTGAAGACAGTAAGATATATTTTTGTTCTGATTAATTTCACATTCTAATATTAAAACACACAGCCAGGGTGGATATTCTTCATCATATCTGTTGCTACAGATGTTGGGATGGGTCTAGTGTAACATTTCATATCATTGTTCCATAAGTTAATATATATTTTATCTCTTTAGATTTGGAAATATTCACAGAATTTATGATGCCCAATTATAACAGCAATAACATGAACAGAGACCATCATTTCAAGTACAAGATCCTGATGGCAATGTGTTACTGTAAGAGCAGTCAATGAACTTCTTGTTGATGTTGACACCTTAGAGCTGATGGGACATGACTGTCCAGAATTTGGCATGACAGGTTCTATAAAAAACAATTGAGCGTTGGATGGATTAGAGATGTCACAGACACAAACGAAACACAACATTATTGTACTTACTGATGCCTCAGCAAGAGATGATAACTGGTATCAGACTGTTATCAATAAAGCTAATTCTCAGAGTGGAAACACGACAAGATATATCAGTACATTTCTTCTATCGTGGTGGAGGATGCTTTGATGGTTTGGGACATATGAGAATATAAAGAATGCAGCTATGGATACAGTGTCAATCAAATTGATGCACCAACTTTAGACAGTTTTTGTAGATTTTGTCTTGGCATCACGATCTACTAAAAAACGTAGTTCATGATGGCGCTGTCAAAATTTTGATATTTTCCTATTTTGGTTTCTGAATTTTCCAGTCTCTTTGAGACATCTGAACGAGGAGATTACCATAACTAAACAGATAGAAAGTACAGAAACTGTTATTACATTTTCAAAACAGTTTTGTGTTTACAAGGTAACTAATCCTCAACCTGGACCAGTGGCAGGCTTTGGTCTCTTCAGGGGAACTTTACAGCATCATTAAGTATTACTGTAGACTTGGACTTGGAGATCGATTTTTTTTGAAGAGATTTAAGTCAGGAGACTTACTTTCTACAAATGCCCTTCCTTTTGCTTGTAAGTTGTTATAGGGTCAAAGTTTGTACATACATTAATCCATTCTGCTGCTTTTTTTTTCACTGATAGGTGACACTCAGGCATTTACAGCTAAGACTTTCAAAAACTTTCTCAATTTTCTCTCAAACACTCCCTCTATTTGGATATTGTGGATAATGAGGAGAATATACTTCAGTTATAACACCAGAGATCTCAGAATGCAATGGAAAGCCTTTTTGGGTAACCTTACACTCCCTCCAGGACTTGGATACAGTATCAGTTGAGAAGGATATGGATATTGAAGAAACTCCTTTTTCCCATGTTATTCCTGATTCTTCGTCACATTTGAAGCCCACATTAGATACTGTTCTTATTGGTAATCCTGTAGTGTTGTTTAACAAAAGGAGATAAATCATTAGTTCGATTATTCCATTCAGAACAAAAGAAAGGTCCTGAACGCTTAGTGTCACCATTTCAATCACACACCGCTTGGGATACAACATCATATTAAAGTGGTCAACACATTAACTTACTCCTCAAAAACGTTTGCAGTAAGAAATATTTAACTGCATCTCATGCACTCTTAGATGGACAAGTATTTGACTGGATAGTTAATGTTTCTACAGAATCATGTTCCAACAAACATTTACAACTACTTTTAAAGGAATAGTCCAGCCATCTGTTTGTTGGACTTCCTGTTATACTGGTAAATTGTGCAGGTGAGTATCCAGATGGTTCTACAATACTACGCTCAAAGCAATGTGAGCGTTTCTTATATGGTGGATGTGGAGGCATGCAATAAGTTTGGAAACTGAAAGAGTGCATCAACAAATGGCGGGTAAATACAGTCAGATCTAATGTATTGCTGTTACAGATATATTCAATATATAGGTTGTCCTCCTAATAAAACTTTGTCAGGTTGTATCACACATCCTTGTGAGTAGCTAAGTGTCCTGCTTATAAAAAATTCTGTTTGTGAAGTAGATAAATGTGTGGAACCAGGACAGTAATTGTAAAGCAAAACATTTTAAAGTGGAAGAAGTAAGAAGTAAATCAAACATGTGGTAAAATATGTATTGTGAAGATTTGCTGCTTTTTACTTTCAAATAGAGCTTTGTAAACTTCCATTCTAAAGTTTGGTAATTGTAATGAGGACTCTTAAACGATGGTTTTATAATAACAAGGCAAAACAATGTCAACCATTGTTCATACATGGATGTCAATTTAACAAGAAATAACTATATATAAATACTCTGAAGAATGTCTTCAAACTTGTGAGTATGACAGTTCTTTCTTAAATGTTTCAATTCTCCATTTGTTCATGTAGTATTAGTACTTTTAATTACTACTAGTCAATGATGTAATAATTATGTAGGTATTCGACTGTGGAAAGTTCAACAATTGCGTGTATCATTGATCCTTGTCAACAGCTAGTGTGTCCTAATATTCCAAATGCAGTTTGTTTTGGCAAAAAATTGTGGCAATGTACAGCTCATTTTTATAACTCCTCTGGATTGATGTCACTAATTTTGTGTAGTAAGGGGGATATATTAATTATACAATTCAGCTTTTTTGTGCGTGTGTGTACGTGTGTGTGTGTGATTTTGTTATTTAAAACAATGTCTTTTTTCTAGCACAATGCCCCAAACAAACAAACCACCAAATGTTGCTTGTACTGTTAATCCCATGTTTCATCAACATGTCATAAGTTTTCTTATGCTAATTGTAGTCTTAATACATGTGGTGAATGCAGTGCCAAGTTTTTCGTCAATCTGGAGTGATGTTACAAATAAAATGCGGTAAGCATGTAATTACTTGAATGAACGAACACTGTCTTTTGTAGAGAGTGTCCAATCAGGGAAAGCTTTAAGCAATGTTCTTGTTCTCAGACATGCAACATATAACATTAGAATGCCATCTGTTTGTCCACCTGTATTTCAACCTGGTTGTACCTGTCCTTCCTGACAAGTAAGTGATTGTCATCAATGGTATTATGTATATATAGTGCAATGTTTGAATGATTCAGTACAGATTATAAATATTTTAAATAAATATATTATAAATAAATTCAGGTTTTGGATGAGTCTACCAATACATGTGTGTATCCAGAAGATTGTCCCTGTCCTCCATGAGGTTGACCAATACCCTCTAAACTGTTCAAAAATCGTCACACTTTCAAATCAAACATGTAATTGTTTCTGTTTTGTAAAGGGTATACGTTGTATATTATATTGATCTTTGATCACCTCTTTTTCAGATTGTCCTATTGAAGGTCAAATCCTATCAAGAAAATACTGACTGTCCTGGAACTTGTAAAAATCCTCATCCAATGTTGTTGTCAGTGACAGCTATACTGGTTGTAGGTGTCCACGTGGGCAAGTATCTGATGAAACCAATAAACATTGTGTTTGACATTAAAGATTGTCCCAGTAATATAATTAAGTAGGCTAAGCGACCAGGACATATAAAGTTAAGTTCTCAGATTAAATAAAGGCTGCGCAATTAACTAATGATTTTTATACTAATTAATTGGTTTGGATTAGAACAAACATCTGTTCTTTACAACCATTTCCTGGACCTTGCAGAGGAAGAAATACCAGATACTTTTACATGGCTACTAGCAAACATGGGGATTATTTTATTAATGGTGGCTGCTCTAAAAATAAGAATAAATTTATTCTCTAAACATGAATTGTGAAAGCAATGCATGTGGTCAGTAATCATCACCTAAATATAGTTGCATTATAAATTATCCTAATTTTGTCAATTATTTTAGCCTTGTCCACCACATGCTCACCTCAGTTCTGTATTAACTCACAGAGGAGCTGTGTGTTCACTTAAGGTTATCTTAAAATTATATGTGTTTGTTTCCCTTATTGTTTATAATACTTACATTCATTTCCGTTTACAAGTAACAATAGCACATGTCCGGTGGTTTGTGCTCGCTCTAATTTGTTTGCCTTGCTATTATTCAGACAATAATCTATCACTTCCTAACATATTGCTAAGTCTTGTCCCACCTCATCCATTTTCTATCATGGAAAAATTAAAACTGTACAAAAAAAATGGGGAGAATGTGTCGTAGTGCTTATAGAGCAACCTAATGACAATCCGTAAATTTGTGTATCTACGAAAATTATAATATATTACTGTAATCATATACGGCATGCAATACATCATTAGAAATTAAAAAGACTTTTAGAGTCTCAGCCAGTTTAATCATGACTTTATAGCACCAATCAGCTCATAGATTATTAAAACTCAAACTTCATAGTAACCTTAATCACTAAATGTACAAAACCTTATAAATTATAATAAATGTTTCACCTTTATTAACTGATGTGTAATTAAATAGTAATAAGTCATATACCTTGGTGGCTATAGCATGACATAAATTGAAACCCTCCAATTTTGACACCTGTATAGTCCCTTTATTATTAGCCAAAGAATACCTGATATACCACCCTATTTATTTCAATATATCTATATTCATTAGTAATACTTAAGTTTAACGATAATCTAAACCTCAAAGCTATTTTATTGAATTGTTTGTTATGTAGTAGAAGCAAATTCACAGATAATCGGTTTATATGGTCTTTTCTAAGGTTCCAACCCCATGAAAAATTGATAGTAATTTTTAGATGCGGGGCTTATCCATGCTTCAGAATCATCTACAGATTCCAGATCAAGACTGTTGTTTCTTTTAGATCTAATAATGTTTTAACTTTAAATTTGTTTTAAATTCACCTCAAAACACAGGTTTGCTTGATTTCAATTTAGTCGGAATAACAGCACTTAATAATATTAATAACCTTAAATTAACTATTTGTAGATGACATAATTAATAGTTAAATTAAAATAGCACGCATGGTGTGAACAGAAACCTATCATAGTTGTTTATGGTTATACATATTTTATAGATGCATATCCACTGAAAGTGCCAACTTTTAACTACAAATCTCTTTACTAATGCTAAAAGGTATAATTTATTTGCTTATCTATTTTGATTCTACAATGTTAAATCTGCTTTACTTCTGGACCAAATATAAGCGATTGTTAATTACATTATGTATACTCTGGCAACATTTAATTGAATAAAATGAATAAAGTTGTGGTGGAATGCAAAGAAACCGTTCACTATTATAAGGGATTTCTAACTTGTGACTTTCCTAAATAGATATCCTTCTATTTTCCTTTTTTTTTTAATTGTTTTTTAATTGTGGGCAAACGTTTCTCTCTAGCTCATTATTCGTATTACTGCCAACTTAAATTAATGTTCATCTCAAACTTGAACAGAACACAGGACCTTATTTAGGAATCATAGATATTAAAATATTATCAAGACCCTGCTGTCCTTTTATAAGATATTAATTCTAAAATGCTTACTCTTCGTTATTAGTCCATACAATTACTTGAATGATGTATATTTATTTTTAAATAAGTGTGTCTGAATAAGCGGTTGAGTTAATATATTTTAAACGTAATTATCATGAAATTATTGTTAAATTACCATGTGGGCATTGATTGACCAAAATGGAGCTTAGTATTCTCAGTCCCCAGACTACTCGCGAGTAGGTCTGGGGACGAGAACTACTATAGTGAGCTACCTGCTTCCTCCTTTTTTGATCAGCTGACAAGACAGAGTTTAGAATTGACTTGCCTTACTGCTCCGTTTGGAACTTATGGAATTGTGCTACAAAGTTGGTTATAGCAGCTTTTTAATTGCCACTTTGGAAAATAACCTTCCTCCTCCGCCCGACCGCTTACAAAAGGCGGTCTGGCTACTACAAAACTACTATTAATAGCTGAGGTTTATCGTTTAGTCATTCAGTCATTGCCAAGGATTGAAAAGCTATATTTTCTTTTAATTCTCATAACTTTGGTTCCTCCAGTACCCTCATCTGTGACATGTACCACGTTTCGGTATCTCAGTACATTGAAAAACCAAAATGCACTCAAGAAATTATTAATAGTCTACAGACAATTGTACTAACCAGTTGACGATGCCACGTATGTTCGTCAACTATACTACCTTTATGATGCGCTAGTATCAGCTTTTGAACCTCACTGGTGATCAGAAGGTTTTTCATAATTTCTCTACAGCTCTCAGATGTGAACTCAGACCGCCTACTTCAAAGCTTGCTTGGGTCCCGAAGAAAAAAGCCGACGAAACGCATACGCCCCAGAGCTTCTTTCACAGTTTCTATCTCTTCTGGAAAATCGTACAAATCATCCAACTGGTCCGTGAACTCTATGGCCCCTGTTTTTGCTTAAGATTTCTCACAATCCCCACAATCAAGCAAAAGAGATGTTACATGTGCTAGACAAAAAACTATAAGAAGAACTCTATGATTGTCTTAGTAAAGACGACTTGCAGGTGCATTTTCATTGTGACCAATCCTTCTAGCTGGGTACAAGTTGTAATGTCAACAATAGGCCCAAGCATTGCCTTGCATTTGCAGTTGACACGACATGAAGTAGATCGTGAAGAAATCTCTCATGCCGACAGGTAGTTTAGTACTTCATTGCAAGTGCATTGAACACTTTTAACTCTTTGTTATGTGCTTGTTTTGGATTTCATTGGACTTTGACCAGCCTGAATGGCCATCTCAAGGGAAGTGAGTGTACACATGTTTTAATATGCACCACATATTGATGCATGCTTATTATTTTCACATTTTCCCCAGATTTGAATTTTTGCTATAATATATGATTCCAGCTACCACAGTAACATTCCTGGAACAGCACCATCATTCAAAGTACAAAATGTACCAACAGGATTATCAATAACATTTAAAGGAATCAAACGTCTTTAATTGATGGTCGATAGTCTCATAGCGAGTGTAGGAGGTGACTGTCGAGAATATGGTACAGACAGCCATTTAACAACAATTGATTAATTGATGGCATTCAAGACAGAGCTGTTCGAAATTATGGAAAGCATAACATTATTGTACCTCACTGATGCCTCAGCAAAAGATGACGATTTATATGAAAGAGCTATTGCTAATCTGCCAAAGCAGCTGACACAACCATCTGGACTGTCCATTTCTTCTACAGTGGGGGAGGTGTGGCAGTGAAAGGTTTGGAATTACAACATTACAATGTAAAGAGTGCTACTGGTGGATATAGTGTGAATCAAATTGATGCAGCTAAATTTTAAACAATTGTGAATTTTATTGCCAGCTCTGGTAGTGGTAGTAGTAAGAAAGAAGTACTCGAGTTTAATTCTTGTCAGTACTTTCTTATTTCTCTTTTTGTTACACAATTCTCAAAATCCTTGGAGATACAACACAAAGCACTATAACAATAACTAACCCAATAACAGTACAGAAAATGTATCTACATTTGGGTAACAGTTTTGCGTTTTATAAGGTGACCAATCCTCAACCTGGAGAGTGGGAGGCCTGTGTCACTTCAGGGACTTTACAACAGTCACTTAGTGTCACTGTAGACTTGGCTTGGGAGATTGATTTTTTTTGAAAGAGACCGGAAAAAATGGACAATTACTACCAACCAATAAAAATTCTTTTATTTGTTAAGTAAAATCATATCTAATATGAAATATCTATATTGTGTTATATAATACTAATAGGTGATAAGCACATTTTACTGCTAAGACTTCAAACTTTCTCAGATTTCTCTTCTACAAACTTTCTCTTTGGATATTGTGGCTGCTAGTGTGAATATTCTACATATGCAGAACTCTTGGAATGTGTGGAATTTTCTCAGGTAGTATCAACACTACCACCAGACAGGTAGAGTTCAGTTGAGAGGGTATGATATTGAAGGACATCCTTTTGCCCATGTCATTCCTGTTCTCTGTCACGTTTTAGGAGCCCCCAAATAGAAATTGTACTAATTGGTAATCCTGTTGTTGTTGTTAATAAAGGAGGGACATCACTTGTTAGGATATCAATACAAATAAAATGATGAAGGTCCTGAAAGTCTTACAGTTTCAACAAAGATCATAACACCCTCTGAATTACAATAACAAATATATTAGTAACGAAGTGATCACTCTATCCACCTCAAAAGGCTGTTGAAATTCAGGTCATGCTCAATGCATCTCAAACGTTGTCAATGGACAAAGTTTAAACGGACCTTTAGCACTGTGACAACTGTACGAATACAGTTAGTCTCAATTTCATTTAATGCAACTGTCTAAACAGTTTCCCATTTCAATTGAAACCAACACTTTACAAAACATTACTAAATCACTATTTCTCTACAATGGATCCCACCAAGCTCTGCCCATATTGGGTAAATTACTAAATACACATTTTCAATGGACTTTTCTAATGGTAATATGCACTACTATCATTGTGGCTGTAATACAACTAGCTTTAATCTGCAAGGGTTTTGCTGCCATATCAAACTTGGATATATTAGTATTATTGCCTACACTGATTCTGGGGAAACAGCAGAGATTGCTCCCTTCACTTACTAACTGCTGACGCAGGTAAGTACAGATGCATTTTTTGCATTGGAATTGGGAAAAAATGACATTTTACATTACATGTGATGTTAACAATTTGGTTCGTAATTTTATAGTTTGTATTTCCCAAATTTTTAAAATATTTTTCTTTGTCTTCAATGTAGAGCCAGCCAAGTATCAAATCTCAAAACAACTCCTTTATCTAAAACATCTATCTACATAACATGGGCTCAACCACAAATGGTATCAAATGGTATCATTCTGTACTATGAAGTATCTGTGACAGGTGGCACATATATGATGACCAACAATTATACAACACTTAATGCTACACTTGATGGATTTTGGTAGGCCAACCCCTAAGTTTAATTTTGATTTATTAACATTTTATATAGAGCCTTATGTTCCAATTACAACCAGTAGTAGTAGAGCAGCTACTCAGCTTGGTCAATGGAAGGTGATCCACAAATCATGGACTTTCTATACCAAAGAAGAAGTAAGTATATTCATTGTCTCAACAGTAAAGTACTAACTGTTTTTTTGTTTACAACAGAACCAGGCCAAAGTATCAAATCTCAAAACAACTCCTTTATCTGAAACATCTAGTTTATATATCATGGGCTCAACACAAGACCAAATGGTATTCATCCTGGTACTATGAAAATATCTGTAACAGTGGCACATATATGATGACCAACAATTATACAAACACTTAATGCTTACACTTGACGGATTTGGTAGGCCAAACAATAAGTTTAATTATAATTTATTAACATTTTATATAGAACCTTATGTTCATTACAACATAGTAGTAAGAGCAGCTACTTCAGTTTGGTAAAGGTGATCCACAATCGGACTTTCTTACCAAAAAGGAAGTAAGTATATTTCATGTTCTCAACAGTAAAGTTACTGTTTTGCTCTTTACACAGAAACCAGCCAAGTATCAAATCTCAAAACAACTCCTTTTATCTGAAACATCTGAGATATATATCATGGCTCAACCACAACAAGACCAATGGTATCATCCTGTACTATGAAATATCTGTACAGGTGCATATCTATGATGCGACTAATAATTATACAACACTTACTATGCTACACTTAATGATTTGGGTGCAAAATGAAGATTTTTAATTATGAGTTTTATCAACACTTTGAATAGAACCTTACGTTCATTACACAGTAGTAGTAAAGACAGCCACCTCAGTTGGTAAGGTGGATCCCAAATTATGGCTTTCCTATACAAAGAAGGAGGGTAAGTATATAAATTATCTCAAATGTTAATATCTCCATTTATTAGTACCGTTGGTAAACCTCCACTATTCGCATCATACAGTTATTTCTTCAACTTCTGTTTCTGTTCATTGGACTCCACCAACTATAGAAGATAGTAGAGGATTTATTATAGGGTTTAGTCTACATGTACATTCATCAGAGGGTACACAGTTATATACTGTATCGGAAACACGACTAGTGTTACTATATCAGGTATTTCCAAGACCAGCATAATGTTGTTATTACCTTTAATTCATTGTAGGAGTGCCTGAGATATGCAACATTAAATGGTCTTCATATTTGCCATTACCTCAGGCAGAAAAGGTCCCTCTAGTGAAACCATTATTAATATTGTAACAGGAAGTATGCCTCTCTATTAAATATTGACATTAGTTTACATTATATCTTTACTAGTTCCAGTGCTCCAAGAACATCTTAGTGGATATGTTTTTAAACACTAGTGCTGTATCATTGAGGCTGGGAACACCCAGAGTTCTCAAATGGAAAATTGCTTAGCTATCAACTGTATATAGAACATCTGAAAATAACGAACAAGTATGATCAATTTGAAATCAGACACATTAACACATTATCTGAAAATAGGCAATTACATTAACTGGTCACAATAATTCTAGAATTGTTGGCAATTTAAGAGAAGGAATCAGTTTACTATTTCAAAGTATATTTATTATAATTGTTAGAGAAATATTAACTTTGCATTAATTTATAAATAAATATACAGGTAGCAGCATCTAATTATGCCGGTAATGGAGAAAACTCAACTGAAGTTTACCTTTCATACTAACAGTATGTTTTCTCTGACTAAATTTTGATTTAATGTATCTTTTTGTTATAGAAACCTCTAAGTCTAAACTAACTGTAATAGTTCCTACAGTGTTTGTATTGCTGTTGTTATTGTCATTGTTGCTATTACAGTAGCTGTTGTAATTATATTTTTATCAAGTTAAAGCTAAAAAGGTAATAGTAATCAGTTAATATAATTATTGTTTTATTTGTATGTATATATTATTAATGTAGGCAACAAGACGCATTAAAACAGTGAAGAAATTATTTATTGCAATCAGTTAGTTATTCAGTAAATGTATAGTAATTGCTAGCAACCAAAATATTTGACTACTATTGTGCATAATTAGTAATGTAGTTGTAGTTTCCTGAACACAAACATTTGTGTATAGTTTGGGCATTTAACAATAGCATAAACGTATTTCCTGTGTATGGCTTATGATAGCTAGCATACATAGTTTTAATTATATTTTGGAAATAGAGTATTACTTAATACAATGACTAACATATTTTAATTATAGATATTCTATAATTTGTCTTTATCTATAGGGAATGTTTGGAGAGGTTACGTTTAATAAGGAAAAGGAAATTGACAGTGAAAAGGATCAGAGCCTTGCACTCTGAAGAATTCAGAAAGCAAGAAAAAATTTTTATTCTACATAATAACAGACATTATGTTTATGTGCAATGACACTATGTCAGCCTCCTAATGTATTCATATAGTTAGTATATCCTAGTCGGCCTACTTATGAATATAATGTACTTTTTGAATCCCTTTTTATTCATATAGCATGTACTATGTAAGTGTTGAAATAAAAGCACCTATATTATATTATATGTCCAATCCTCTAACCATCACAAAATAAGTCACTTCTCTAACATTTGCATATGATTACAAAGTAGAGAGATAATTAATTTAGTTAACATAATAGACAATGTACACTGCTTTGATTGCCAATTTACTATGAAAGTTACAGTTCATTTCCTGCCATAGATAGCAAATATGAAGTATATAGAAAGTCCTATTAATATTTCATTGTACATGAGAACCTTTATACACACAGGTCCAGCATCCACATAGCTCTGGACATGTACTAAGCACATGACTACTAGTACTAGTAATGTAGTTATAAATACTTTATATAGTATAGTGGGAATTTTCACTGCAATTGGATTTGTTTGAGACACTCAATAACAACTTTAGGATTTGACTTCATATAGAGTTATGAATGTTATATGAACAACTGCACTGGTTTAATTAATGGAAAATTTATTGTGCTCAAAATTTCTTAATTGAGTCTTAATAATCGTATAAATATTATATTAACAAACATAAAATATAATAGATTTTTTTAGTAATAGATACATTGATAAGTAGTTTTTATAGACAAACTCTATTTTAAACTGTTTATCATTTTGTAATGTACACTTAAAAACTTATATCATTATAACCAATGTCTGGCTTTAAATATAGGTCATCTAAAGTAATTGTACTTGGTAAATGGGAAGTTTAACCTGGAGTTACGGTATATCTGAAAACGTCATTATTACTAAACCGTATTCATTTAAACTGCACGTGGGGTGGAAGAAGACGATAAATAATACAAATATCGGATTAGTCAGTTATAGTCTATATTTTCACGATGGGAAAGGTACCTCATCTGTTCGTTCTCATTGCTCTAGTTTCCAGTACACTCAGTCTGGCCCATGCAAAACAACAGCTACCATGGGCTGAATATATAGAAAAGCAGAGAATGCTACTCAAAAGCTAATCGCTGATCTGCAGACTATTGTCCTGCAAAATCCACCACAAGGTGACCATCTCCCACAGTAACAATCAACGAGACTACTCTTTATAATACGTTGGTAGCAGCTTTGAATCTCACTGGTAGCTCAGGCATTTTTTCATAATCTTCTCTACAGCTCTCAATGCTGATCTCAGAATCCTACTTCAAAGCTTGTTTTGGTTCGCCTAGATAGTGAGAAGCCAACAAAAGCAGATGCCCCAGAGCTACTCTCACAGTTCCTATCTCTTCTAGAACGATCGTACAAGCATTACAACAGTCCGTGAAACTCTATGGTCCCAACTTTGTCTTGCACTGACAAGAATTTTTCACAGTCTCCACAATCAAACAAATAAGAGCTTTTTCGTGTGCTAGTAAAAAAAAATTTAAAGGCACTTATGGAACTGTATTGATCAGATGACCTGCATGTGTATCTTCAACTTGAATGATCCCATAATTGCTCTACAGCTGTAGATTTAAGTGTTAAAGAGAAGAAACATGTCTTGGATTTGCTGTGACACAACAGACCAGTATGGGTGAAAAGAAAAACACTCTCATGCGGCGAAAAGTTGTTAAAAGCTTCATTGCCAATGAAAAAACACCATTACTCTTTGCTTTGTTCATGTTTAATGACTATGGTGCTTATGAATGGCCATCTGAAGGATGTTCTTGTAGTCGTATTCATATAAAATTATGTATTACTTACACATAGATTTGGATTTCTCTAGAATATATGATGCTAGTTTACCCAGTAATGATCCCTTACTCAATGGCCTCATTTTACAGTCGTAGACGCTCTTAACACAAGTAGAAGTTGAAGGAGTGTAATGGACCTTGTAAATGATATTGATAATCTCACAGCAGGTGGAGGAGGTGGATGTTGTCAGAATATGGCATTGCAGCTATTATAAAAATATATGATTGAATTTTTTGATGGGATTCAAGGAATTATGATTGAATTCATTGATAAATATTCAATGTAATGACATTTTAGAATTTAGAATAACACAACATTTTAGGGTCCTCACTGATGCCCTAGAAAAGGTGACAAATTTATATCAGACTGGTTTTTAATAAACAAAATAACATTCAGCTGATACATAATCTGTGACTGTATTATTTCTTCTACAGTGGTGGAGGGGTAGTAGCAAAGGTTTGGACACTATGAAGATGTAAGAGAGTGCTACTGATGGATACAGCATTAATCAAATCAATGTAAATAACTTCTTCACATTTGTAAGTTTTGCATCAAGTTCTTATAAAGTTGATTAAAAAAGAAGTACACCTGTTTGTGCTAGTATTTTCAAATTTCTTATTTTGCCTGAAGAATTTTTCACAGTCTCCACAATCAACACAATAAGATGTTTTTCGTGTGCTAGTAAAAAAAATTTTAAAGGCACTTTATGACTGTATTGATCAGAGATGACTTGCAGTGTATCTTCAACTTGATGATCCCATTAATTGCTCTACAGATATGGTAGATTAAGTGTTAAAGAGAAAGACAAACATTGTCTTGGATTTGCTGTTGACACAACAGGAATATGGGTGAAGAAATTTCTCATGCGCGAGAAGTTGTTAAAAGCTTCATTGCCAGTGATGAAAAACACCATTACTCTCTGTTATGTACTTGTTCCATTTCAACGATTATGGTTTGCTTTCTGAATGCCATCTGAAGGACCTACGTGTTTTTGCAACAAATTATCTTATTGTAGTTACTCACCAAAAATTATTTATTACTGGTACACAGATTGGAGTCTCTCCAGAATATATGATGCTAGTTACCACAGTAATGATCCCTTACTCAAA
The DNA here is from genome assembly GCF_016097555.1 of Gigantopelta aegis. Taxonomy (NCBI): domain Eukaryota; kingdom Metazoa; phylum Mollusca; class Gastropoda; order Neomphalida; family Peltospiridae; genus Gigantopelta; species Gigantopelta aegis. The sequence continues at coordinate 25,655 of NW_024533138.1, forward strand.
TGGCCTCATTTACAGTCATAGATTCACAGGATCAGAAGTAGAAGTTGAAGGTTCTTCCGTGAATGACCGTCTACAATGATTGTTGATCCAATCTCACAGAACATGGAGGAGGTGATTGTCCAGAATATGGCATGACAGCTATTATAAAAAACTTATTGAACCATTGATGGTATTCAAAGAAAGATGTTATAAAAGATTCAGGAAAGCACAACACAATAGTCCTTACTGATGCACTCAGTCTAAGATGATAATTTTATCAGACGGGTTATTAGTAAAGCTAATTCAGTTGATACCCACATCTGTGACTATACATTTCTTCTACAGTGGTGGGGGTGTCGGCGGTGAAGGTTTTGGACACTATGAAGATGTTTGTAAAGAGTGCTACTGGTGGATATAGTGTCAATCAATCAATGCAAGACAAATTTTTACAGTTTGGCAAGTTTTATCAAGTTCTTATGAAATTGAAAGAGAAGTACAACTGCTTTATGCCAATATTTTCAATTTCTTCTTATTTTGCAAGAAATTTTAAATCTTTTGGAGACATCACAAAGCACCATAACAATAATTAAAACCAGATTTGAGTACACAAAAAGGTAACTATCTTTTCTTATAGCCTTGCTGTTTATAAGGTTACTGATCCTCAAACTGGACAGTGGCAGGCTTGTGTCTCTTTCAGGGACTTTACAAACAGTCCCTTAGTATTACTGTTGATTTAGACTTGAAAATAGATTTTTTTTGAAAGAGAGTGAAAAGGGAGCAAATTGCTTCCAACCAATGAGTTTCCCTTTTATGTGTAAGTAATAAAAGCCATATTATTCTAGCTGCTTTGCATTTTTCCTCCACGGTGATACACCGCTTTTCACAGCAAAAAACTTCAAAATTCTCTCAAATATCTCTTCTACAAATGCTAATATTTGGACATAGTGGATAAAAATGGGAAACATTCTTCAATATAACAAAGCTTCAAATGTGCTGGAATTCTCTCAGGCAGTACCACACTACCACCAGGCCTGGTACAGTATCAGTTGATGAGAGATATGACAGGGGGAAATCCTTTTGCCCATGTGGTTCCTAGTTCCTCTGTCCTCTTTAAAAGCCCCAATTGGAAATAGTACTGATTGGTAACGCTTTTGTTGTTGTTAATGAAGGAAGAACATCACTGTGAGATATCAATACGAAATAAAATGAAAGGTCCTAAAAGTCTTACATTTCAACAAAGATCATAACACCTTCTGAATTACAATACGAATATGTTAGTGAACAAGTAGTCATTCTAAACACCTGGAAAAAAAAAACTATTGAAATGCAGATCAAGTTTATTGCATCCCAAACCACCTATTAGAGGGACAAATGTTAACTGGAGATTAATGCTACAGATACTTGCACCAATAAAGAAATCTCAATTTCATTTAGAGCAATTGTGAAACCACCAATTACATTGGATGTCACTGTGTGTGAGCAAATCTACAATATTACTGCAATGGTTCCACCAAGTTCACCTACCTTGGGTAACATTATTAACTACACTCTCCTTATTGACTTCTCTAATGGCACACTGGTGCAATTACTGTTGACAATAATATGACAAAACATTGAATTGAGTGGACTATTTCCATATCAACTAATGTATGTAAGTATTATTGCCTATTCTGATTCTGGGAAACAGCAGAGATTGCACCCATCACTGTAATGACTGCTGAAGCAGGTAAAGTTATAGCTAGTTAGCTATTGATGATCATTTCAGAAATGATTAATACAGTATTTCCTTCTCATTTGATGTACTGTGTACTTTTTGTATGTGATTCATTGAGCTAAAACTATATTTATTGTTATCTGCTACACAAACTATGAATGCTATTAAATTTCTGTTTGTCAGAACCAGGCCAAAGTATCAAATCTCAAAACAACTCCTTTATCTCAAACATCTATCTACATAACATGGGCTCAACCACAAAGACCAAAATGGTATCATCCTGTACTATGAAATATCTGTGACAGGTGGCACATATATGATGACTGATAACTATACAACACTTAATGCTACACTTGATGGATTTAGTAGGCCAAACAATAAGTTAATTATGACTTTATAACATTTTCTACAGAACCTTATGTCCCGTTACACAATAGTAGTAAGAGCGGCCACTTCAGTTGGTAAAGGTGATCCATACATCATGACTTTCTATACCAAGAAGGAGGTAAGTATAATCATTAGTCTCATAAATATTGATATCTCCAATTTATTAGTACCTGTTAAAACCTCCCAGTCATACAATCATTTCTTCAACTTCTGTTACTGTTCATTGGACTCAACCAACTATAGAAGATAGTAAAGGATTTATTATAGTGTATAGTCTACGGTACATTCATCAGATGGTACACACAGTTTATAATGTACCAGGAAACATGACTAGTGTTACTATATCAGGTATTTCCAAAGACAAACATAGCTGTCATAATAACTTTATTTTATATAGGAGTGCCAGAATATGCGACATTAAATGTCTCCTTCTTTGCCATTACTCAGCAGGAAGAGGGTCCCTCTAGTGAAACCATTATTAACATTGTAACAGGAAGTATTGTCTCTCTTTTTAAGTAATAACATTAATTTACAATTGTATCTTTACTAGTTCCAAGTGCCCAAGAAATCTCAGTGGATATGCTTTAAACTCTAGTGCATATCATTGAGTTGGAAACATCCAGAGTTCCCAAAACGGAAAAATACTTAGTTATCGAGCTGTATTACAGAATATTAGAAACTGATGAACAGGTATAATAGAAATTTGAGATATAATTATTTCACTTTTGTTTTATAGATAATAAATCTGTCTGGCAGAAATGCTAGTTCTGAATAGTAGGAATTTAAGAAAAGGGAACATTTACTATATAAAAGTAAGCTCAATACGCTCATTATAGTTATTATGGCTATAACAATGTTCTGTAAAATATGTACAGGTTGTAGCTTATAACTTTGCTGGTCTGGAGAAAACTCAACTGAAACTACGTTTATATTGGTTTGTTATAGCAATATATACAATAGTAGTTTAAATATCATTATAGCATCAGGTTCTAAACTAGCTCTGATACTATCTCTAAGTGTTTGTACTGTTGTTTGCTAGTTCTGTACTTATTGTAACATTTGTAATAGCTACAATCATTGTTCATCGAATTTAGAACTAAAAAGGTAACTAAAATTCACCTATTGTCACATATTATATATGTCTTGATCATTTTCAAGCACTAATACTCGAATGCTTAATATTGAAAGTGTGTTTAGTTATACACAAGCAGCAGTAAAAATGAAAAGCAACATTGCTCTATAGGCACCTAGCACTAAAATGTATTAATCAAACAATTTTATTTTTGTTTTCCCTTAGAGAAAAATCTGGAGATGTTGAATAAGAAAAAAAGGATTTGTGGAAGAAAAAGTTGAACATTATGAGAATATAGCAATCACAGAAAGCATTGCTGTGAATAAGTCAAAATTAAAATAGAAATGCTTAACTTTCATCGGCTTATGCATGTCATTTGTAAATGTTTGGTGTTATTAATGTACTTTTCTAGTAGTATATTATAATCTGCTGAGAATGTTATATGTATATTTATTATTATACAAATATTAACTGTATATATTCCTTAATTTCTTGCCATGAATTAAGATACATTTGACTCCGGTATAAACTTGACATCTAATCCTATAGATCTATCAGTCAATTGTATGCACCCATAGGAGGGGTTGTTTATAGTATGTAATCATAGGATACAGATATTAAATATGCCCTGAATATCTTTACTACAATGATATACTTTTATTGTAACCCAAATTCTAACTTACTATATAATTTAATGTTTTGTAAAGCACTCAGTAAAGTCATACACAGATATGCATCCTATATTAATTGATGAAGCTATAAATACAAAGTGTATGACTGTATATGAACTCAAATGAAGACAGGAGTCTAAACAGGCTGTAGTGAAAAAATTACAATCAGTGACTATGTGAAATATATACATATATATATATATATGTATGTATGTATATATGTATGTATATATATAAAATATTTATATATAGTTTTTCTATACTTATGAATGTTCAATAACATTAATTGAGTTAGGAAAAACTGGGTTATAGTATCACTTACGTATTTGAAAAGTTTTTTCGTGAGTTGTACTGAAGTTTTTCTGGCTCTTTTGCAGCTATCTCTTTTTAATCTATATTTATTACTATTAAAGGGATTTTCAACAGTTTCTGAATCGTTCTGCTGAAGCTAGATAACACTTGTATAAGAGCATCATTTAATATACACAATTTGTGTGACATAAGTCAAGAAGGAATGTGACTCACTTTATATGGATTTCTGGTTTGTGACTTTCCTAAATAGCTAGTGCTCAGTTTTTCATTTTTTAAAAATTGGTTGCAAACCGTTTTTCTCTAGCTTATGATCATTCCTAGCCAGTAAAGTTAGCATTCCTTCTCAATTTAAACAGAGTATAGGGATTTATCTTGAATCATAGATATTAAAGTAAAAGTTTTTAAATTATATACGTTTATTAAGACTGCAATGTTTGACTTATAACTAAGAAAATAGTTATATAAAAAATGTTTGATCTTTGTTTAATTAGTGCCATAACACAATTACTGAGTGATGCAAATTTATTTGAATGACTCATGAATAAAGTATTAAATTAATAAAATTTAACTAATTATCATGGAAAGTTATTGTTATTTTTGATAAATTACATGTGGGCAATTGATTGATCAATATAAATAGCTGACTGTCTAATGAGCTAGCCACTAACAGACAGAGGAGGGTCTAGAAGTGAACTTGACTTAACTGCCCGGCCCCATTGAATGTGTGAAATGTAAACTTTTGGCAATGTTTACCACAAAGTTGTCTATAGTGGCTATAATTATTATTATTACTACGGTTACCATTTGGAAGATAACCTCTCTCCGCCCGCATCTTATCAAAAGGATGAAGGGCTAGCTTGCTAGACTATAAGATTAATATTACTAAGGTGATCTGTCAGTTGATTGGTAATTGTAAGAATGGTGATGCGAAAGCTATATTTTATTTTAATTCTCATAGATTTTGTCTTCCAGTATCTTCGGCTTGAATGGTAACAACAGTTTCGTAGCTCGGTATATTGGAAAAAACTAAAAAATGGCGACTCAAGAAATTATTGCTGGTCTACAGACACTTGTAATACCAGGTGACGATGATAAACAATGTCGTCGATGAGACTACGCTTTATAATGCGCTAGTATCAACTTTGAAACATCACATGGTGGATCAGAAGGTTTTCATAAACTTCTCTACAGCTTTAATGTGATCTCAGCTTCCTACTTCAAAGCTGTGTTTGGTCCCGAAGAAGAAAAACCGACGAAAGCAGATGCCCCTGAGCTTCTTTCAACAATTTCTATCTCTTTTGGAAAATCGTACAAATATCACACAACGGTCCGTGAACTCTACGGCCAACTGTCTGCTTAAGGATTTCTCGCAATCCACAATCAATTAGCAAAAAGAGATGTTTCATGTGCTAGTAAAAAAACTATAAAAGACTTCTATAATTGCTCTAGTAAAGATGACTTGAAATGCATTTTCAATGTGGACAATCCTTCTAACGGTGGTACAACTGGTAATGTCAACAATAGGCCAAACAATTGCATGGCATTTGTTATTGACACGACAGGAAGTATGAGTGATGAAATCTCTCATGCACGAGAGGTAGTTAGTAACTTCACTGCAAGCGATCTGGAATACTTTTACTCTCTGCTATGTGCTTGTCGGATTTAATGACTTTAACAAGCCTGAAATGGCCATCTCAAGGAAAGTGAGTGTACACATGTTTAATATGCACACATCAATATCTGGAAAATATTTTTACCTGTTTCACCAGATTTGAATTTTGCCTAGAATATATGATGCAAGCTACACAGTACACATTTCCGGAAACAGCACCATCATTCAAAAGTACTAAAATATAATAACAGGATCATCAATAACAGTTAAAACAGGAGAATCAATGATCTTTTAAGTGATGTCAATAGTCTTCATAAACATATGGAGGAGGTGACTGTCGAGAATATGGTATGACAGCCATTTTAACAACAATTGATTTAATTGATGGCATTCAAGACAGAGCTGTTCGAAATTATGGAAAGCAAAACATTATTGTACTCACTGATGCCTCGGCAAAAGATAAGTATTTATTATGAAAGAGCTATTGCTAATGCTAATGCCGCTGACAAACCATCTGTGACTGTCAATTTCTTCTACAGTGGTGGAGGTTCTGGTGAAGGCTTTGGACGTTTACAATGATGTAAAATGTGTACTGGGTGGATATAGTGTGAATCAAATTAATGCAGCTAATTTTCAACAGTTTGTGAATTTGTTGCAGGCCTCCAGTATGATAGGTGTAGTGATAAGACAAGAAGTACTCTTAATTTGTGTCAACACTTTCACCTTTCTCGTTTTTGTCACACAAGTCTCAATCTCTTAAAAGACAACACAAAGCACACTATAAACAATAACTAAACAGATAACAGTACAGAATAATGTATGCTACATTTTGCTAACAGTTTTGCTGTTATAAGGTGACCAATCCTCAACCTGGCCAGTGGCAGGCTGTGTCACTTCAAGGAACTTTACAAAGTCATCTTAGTGTCACATGTAGCCTTGGACTCTTGGATGATTGATTTTTTGAAAGAGAATGAAAATGGGACAATTACTACAACCAATAAAATTCCTTTATGTGTAAGTAAAATCATATCTAATATATCTTATATTGTTATATATACTATAATAGGTGATAAGCACATTTGGACTGCTTAAGATCGTCAAAAATGTTCTCAGATTTCTTTTACTAAAAACTCTATATTTGCGATTGTTGGCGTCTAGTGCGGGACTATTCTTCCAATATGCAGAAAACTCTTGGAATGTGGGACGAAGTTTCTCAGGCAGTATCACAGTTACCACAGGACGGGGTAGAGTATCAGTGAGCGAGGTTATGATATTGAAGGAGGAATCCTTTTGCCCAGGTCATTCCCTTTTTTTGGGTGGGATTCCTCTGTCACCTTTAAAGCCCCCCAATAGAAATAGGTATTAAGTGGTAATCCTGCTGTGTTGTTGTGTAATAAAGCGAGGGACAATTCACTTGTTAGGTATCAATACAAAATCAAATGAAAGGTCCTGAAAGTCTAAACAGTTTCAACAAAGATCTATATCACCTGAATTACAATACAAATATAATTAGTAACGAAGTGATCACTCTAACACCTCAAAAGCTGTCGAGGTTCAGGTTATGCTTCAATGCATCTTCAAACACTTGTCAGATGGACCAAAATGTAAACTGGACCTTAAGCACTGTAGACAACTGTACTAATCTAGTAGTTTCAAATTCATTTAATGCAACTGTAAAAACCATCAATTGAAGTAAACTGTTGTGCAAACAATACCAAGTTAAACTATTCTCTACAATGGATCCCACCAAGCTGTCAATTGGGTAACATTACTAAATATGCATTTTCCAATGGACTTTTCTAATGAATGGTACTAAGACTACTATCACTGTGGATGGTAATACAAACTAGCTTTAATCTGAAGGGTTGCTGCCATATCAACTTGTATATATTAGTATTATTGCCTACACTGATTCTTGGGGAAACAGCAGCGAATGCTCCTTCACTTTACTCACTGCTGAAGCAGGTAAGTACAGATGCATTTTTTGCAATGAAATTTGGGAAAAATGACAGTGTATGCAGTCTAACAGTTTGTTTCGTAGTTTGATAAGTTGTACTCCAAAATTTTAAAAGTATTTTTTACTTTAAATGTAGAGCCAGGCCAAGTATCAAATTTGAAAAAACTCCTTTATCTGAAACATTCTATACCATAAAATGGGCTCCAACCACAATTATAACCAAATGGTATCATCATCGTCTATGAAGGATCTTGTGACGGTGGACGGGGGGGGGCACATATATGATGACCCAATAACTATACAACAATAAGACTTAACGCTAACACTTGATGGATTTGGTGGGCCACACACACCACCAATAAGTTTAATTATGATTTTATTAACATTTATACAGAGGCCGTTTGTCCGTTACCTAGTAGTAGTAAAAGCAGCCACTTATGGTGGAAAGTTGACCACAAAATCATGGACTTTCTATTCCCCAAGGAAGGAGGTAAGATAATCATTTGATCTCAAACTTTTAATAGGTTACAGTTTGTTTTTACACAGAAACCAGGCCAAAGTATCAAAATCTGAAAACAAACTCCGTTATCTGAAAACATCTATATACATAACATGGGCTCAACCACCAAAAGACAAAAAGGGTATCATCCTGTCCTATAAAGGTATCTGTTGGACAGTGGGCACATATAATGATGACTGATAACTATACAAACCACTTAATGCCTACACTTGAGGGATTTGGTAGGCCAAACAATAAGTTTAATATCAATTAATTAACATTTTATATAGAGCCTTATGATTCATTACACAGTAGTTAGGAAGAGCAGCTACTTCAAGTGGTAAAGGTGATCCCACCTCCCACCCATCATGACTTTCTATACCAAAGAGGGAAGTAAGGATATTCCTTGTCTCAAACCAGTTAAAAGTTACTGTTTGTTGTTTACAAGAACCACGGGCCAAGTATCAAATCTCAAAACAACTCCTTATTATGAAACATCTAGTTATATATCATGGGCCTCAACCACAAAGGGACCTAAATGGTATCATCCTGTACTATGAAATATCTGTGACAGGTGGATATACATGAGGATCAATTAATTATACACCAATTAATGCTACCACTTGATGGATTTGGTAGGCCAAAAACGATATTTTAAAATTATGATTTTATTCAAATTTTGAATTAAACCTTAGGTTCATTACACCAGTAGTAGTAAGAGCAGGCCACTTCAGTTGGTAAAAGGTGATCCAACAAATTAATGGATTTCTATACCAAAGAAGGAGGGTAAGTATATAAATTACTCAAAATGTTAATTCTCCAATTTATTAGTAAATGTTAAGCATCCAATATATTCCCGTCATACAGTTATTTCTTCAACCTTCACAGCGTTTCTGTTCAATGGGACTCCACCAATATAGAAGAGTAGGAGAGGACTTTATTATAGGGTATAGTCGTAACATGTTACATTCATCAGATGGACACAGTTATATAAATGTATCAGGAAACAAGACTAGTGTGACTAGATCGGTATTAAATAGACAAGCAGACCTGTTCGCGTTATACCTTTAATTCATTGTAGGAGTGCCAGAATATGACAACATTAAATGTCATTATTTGCCATTACCTCACACGCAGGAAAAGGTCCCTATAGTCAAATCATTATTAATATTGTCACAACAGGAAGTTATGCCTTATCTATTAAATACTTGACAATAGTTTACATTATAGCTTTACTAGTTCCAAGGCTCCAAGATATCCCTCCAGTGGTATGGTTTTAACACTCTAGTGCTGTGCCATTGAGCTGGGAAAACCCAGAGTTCCCAACATGGAACAATAATTGCTATCAATCTGTATTATAGAACAATCTGAAAATAATGAACAGTAGGATCATCTTTGAATTGGACAATAAGGCAAGGTAAACAAATTATCTGAAATATGGGGATTACATTAACTGGTTCATAATAATTCTAGAATTGTTGGCAATTTAAGAAGGAGGAAGCAGAGCTACTACTTAAAGTATATATTTTTAAACTGTTAGAGAAATATTTATCTTGGTCATTTAATTGCATAAACAATATACAGGTAGCAGCATCTAATTATGCTGGTAATGGAGAAAATTCAAAACTGACGTTTACCCTCATACGAACAGTATGTTGTGTCTCTATGACTAAATTTTGATTAATATATCTTTTTGTTATAGAAATTTATAGTCTAAACTAACTGTAATACTGTCCTACAGTGTTTGTATTGCTGTTTGTTATGTCATTGTTGCTATTATAGTAGTTGTTGTAATTATATTTTATCAAGTTAAAGCTAAAAGGTTATAAATGAGAGTTAATAGTAATATTGCAGTTTAAATTGTATGTATATATTATTAATTGCGTAACACGGCTCGTAAAACAGTGGAAAGAAAATATTTATTGCAATCAGTTAGTGATTCAGTTAAATGTGTAATAACTTACTAACAAGAAAATACTTGAGTTACTACTTGTACATAAATTAGTAATGTAGTGTAGTTCCTGGATTTACCACAAACATTTGTGTAATATTTGGCATTAACCAATAGCATAATGTAGCATTCCTGTGTATTGCTTATGATAGCATAACACATATGCAGTTCAATATTTGCAGCAAAATAGAATATTACTTACATACAATGACTAAACACATTTTAATTATAGATAGTCTATAACGCATTTCTTGATCTATAGGGAAATTTTTGGAGATGGTTAATAAGGAAAAAGGATCTTTTCATTGGCAATGAAAATGATCAGAAGCCTTGCACTCTGAAGAAATCAGAAGCAAGGAAATCTTACTTTACATAGCTGACAGACATTATGTTCTGTACAATGATTACTATAGGTCATCATAATCTTTTCATATAGTTAGTATATACTAGGCCCTACTATGAAATATATTTTTATTTTGCGGGCCTTTTTTTAGTTTCATAAAACATATAGTCATTGTCCTCTTTGAATAAAGCACTATATTGTAATATATGTCTAATGCCTACAGCATTCACAAAATGAGCTCAATTTCTAAACATCAGCATATGAGTAGTGCGGGTGGTAGGGTAGAGAGAGGTGTGTTTTGTTTTAATTACAGAGGTAGAGAATATAATAAATTATGTCCATATAGTCAACGATGAGATACTATAATAGACCAATGGTACAATGCTTGATACCATTACTATGAAAGTTACAGTTCTTGCCTTCAACAAATAAAAAATATGAAGTATATAGGAAGTCTATTAATATCTTCATTGTGTACATGAGAACTCTTATATCAATACACTTGACCCATCATCCACAAGCTCTGACATGTACTAAGTACATGACTATAGTAACATGTAGTTGTAAAATACTTTATATGGTGATAGCAAGAATTTTTCATTGCAGTTCGATTTCTTTGAGACATTAATAGTGACTCGTAGTGGATTTAACTTCATGATTAGAATTATAAGTGATATGAACTGCTTTATTTAATGAAAATTTGTGTGCTAACAAAATAAATTGAGCATTAATAATCCATAAATATTATAGTAAAAAGATGAAAAACATAATAATATATATTTAGTAATAGATACATTGGCAAGTAGTTTACATGGCACAGATTTAACTCTATTTTTAAACTGTTAATTAATATTTCATTTTTTTAAAATACACTTAAAAACATTTGTCACTATGACCAGTTCTGACTTTAAATATTGTTATCTAAGTAAATTTGTTTGAAACCTGTCCAAAAGTACCATCAACGAGACTACTCTTACAATACATTGGTAAGCAGCTTTGAATACTCCTTGGTAGCTCTGGCAGTTTTCAGAACTTGTATACAGCTCTCAATGTGATACCAGGAACTTACTTCAAATCTTCTGTTGTGTCGAAGATGAGAAGCAACAAAAAAGAGAGCCACAGAGCTACTTACACAGTTCCTATCTCTCTTAGAAAAATTGTACATGCATTAAAACAGTTCGTAAACTCTAGGACCAACCTGCTTGCCTAATGAATTTTTCACAGTCTTCACAATCTAATAAAAGAGACATTTTTGTGAGCTAGTGAAAGACTTTGCAGATTTACTTTACGACCTGATTTTATCAAGATGGACTTGCAACATGATTTTCAACTTGAATGATCCATTAATTGTCTACAGCTGTAGAAGTTAAGTGTTAAAGAGAAGAAACATTGTCTTGGATTTGCTGTTGACACAACAGGAAGTATGGGTTGAAGGAAAAAACCTCTCATGTGCGGGGAAAAGTTGTTTAAAAGACTTCATTGCCAATGGAAAAACACCAGTACTCTTTGCTTTGTTCTGTTTAATGACTATGGTGCTTATGATAGGCCAATTTTTGCATCTAAGGATGTTCTTGTAGGTTATTCATATAAAATTAGGTATTAACTTACACATAGATTTGGAGTTCTCTAGTCAATATGATGATAGGTTCCCACAGTAATGATCCCCTTACTCTGATTAATGGCCTCAATTACAGTCGTAGATTCACAAGTAGAAGTTGAAGGAGTGAAGGACCTTGTAAATATATTGATAAATCTCACAGCGGTGGAGGAGGTGATTGTCCATAGAATATGGCATTGCAGCTATTATAAAAATATATATGATTGAATTTTTTGAGGAATTCAAGGAAATGATTGAATTCATTGATAATATTCAATGTAATGAAATTTGAGAATTTAGAATAACACAACATTTTAGTCCTCAATGATGCCCTAGAAAAGGTGAAATTTATATCAGACTGGTTTTTTTATAAAAAATAATTCAGCTGTGACCTAATCTGTTGACTGTATATTTCTTCTACAGTGGTGGAGGGTTAGTGTAGCAAAGGTTTGGGACACTTGAAAGATGTAAAGAGTGCTACTGATGGATCAGCATTAATCAAAGCAATGTAAATAACTTCTCACAGTGTGTAAGTTTTGCATCAAGTTCTTATAAAAGTTGAAAAAAAGAAGTACACCTGATTTGTGCTAGTATTTTCAAATTTCTTATTTTGTCAAAAATTTCAAATCTTTTGGAGACATCCACAAAGACGTACATAAACAATAATTAAACCAGATTTGAGTACACAAAATGTAACTATCTTTTCTTTAGAGCTTTGCTGTTTATAAGATATTGATTCCTCAACCGGGACATTGGCAGGCTTTGTTATCTCTTCAGGGACTACAGCAGTCACTTAGTATTACAGTGATTTACATTTGTAAATAGATTTTCTGAAAGACAGTGATAATGGAAATTATAGTGGACACTGTAACATCCATCAGATGGTACACGTTTTGTTTGGTACCAGGAAACATGATAAATTCTACTATAGCAGGTATATCCATAGACGGCATCAATTGTGCTTATACCTTTAATCATGTCGAGTAGAGCCAGAGTAAGGCAGAGAAAACATTAAAATGTCTTCATATTGCCACTACCTCCGCAGGAAAAGGGTGTCCAGTCAAACCATTATTAATATTTAACAGGAAGTATGCCAATCTTTTAGATAATGACATAGTTACATTATTATGTTTACTAGACTCTAAGTGTTCTAACAAAGTCTCAAGGGACATGCTTTATAGTGCTCTATCATTAAACTGGGAATAATGCCAGAGCTCCAAATTTAAAACTGCAATTGGAAAAAACGGTAATTTATCTATTTAATGAGATGGTCCAGAGGTATGAACAATATACATTGCTTTCTTTAAATAAGGAGAAATATGTAGGCTTACTTATGTTTACATCATTACTATTAATAATGTCTTGGCAACGTGTAGTATACTAATAATTAAAAAGTAATATTTTCACATATTATCTTATTGCAGTATCTCTTTTTTTTTTTTTTTGCAGATAATAATGACAATTGTTAGTTAAAGATAAACTAACTAATATTATATTAAAACAGTTATATATCAGAGGGTGTAAATGTTGTGGTCTTTATTTTTGCTATCTTCTTTTTCCTCTTTTATTCATACATAAAGAGCATGTTACAGACCATTTGTCCACATGTACATAATTAAATTTAATGTTAATACAAGTGTGCTGGTTTAATGAGATAAGACCATCCATTTGCATGACCATAATATCAAAAAAGACAAGCCCATCCGTCAAAAGGCTATGAGGATGGGGTTAGTCTATTGATAGAATTAACCTATTGGAAGAATCCTGGGTGCAACTGAAAGTGAAGTGAAACTAAATAATTGTTACTATAGTACATGAATAATACTATTGTGGACACAATATAATCAGTATTACAATGATGAGTTGTCCTTCTGTAAGGATGACTTCAGTCTATCAATGATGAACACACAATCATTGCATATAGGAAGGCTAAACTAAGCCAGCAAAAACACAAGCTAACAATTCTAGTTGGGATAAACAAAAAGAAAATCATACCCACCTCTCTCGTCTCTCCTCCACCTCCTCATCGTCCCATGTCACAAAGGAGTCATGGCCTCATCATCATCGATATAAATTGACATTGCTTTTTATAAAGTGTACTGTGTATAATAATAGTGAAAGGTAAAAAGTAATAGTGTATAGTAATAATCTAGAAGGACACATTACAATAATTAAGATATAACATGAAAGTAGAGTTTTCTTTTATGGTAGTACTTGTGAAAATTAATTTTTTATAATATATTACTATACTTTTTTGGTAAAACATTAAATTCAAGTGGCAAACACCGAAACTTTAGAATGAAATAAAAATTTAACTGTCAGTAAGTGGTATATTTTTCATCATGGTGTTTCTTAAAGCAAATTAATATGGTGTATGCCTCTTGAAAAGAATCCTTCCCATGTTGCACTTAAAATAACTCCAAATTAGCTGGCAGTAAGAATTCCTTTCATAACAAAAAGTTACATTTTAACATGAAGTCGGTAGCTTTAGATGTCTTTTCCAAGTACTGAGATAATGAAAAATAGATAGTTTTATAGGCTTTGACCTACTAGGTATCTCATTTTATTTAAATAATTATATAATAGAGAAGTAGATGATTGGTTCAAGTACATGTTTATATATATATATTATATATATATATATATTAATTGATGTGATATTTATTATTTTACAAACAGCTGAGTATAATGACTTGTAATGAACCAAGGTGTACAGATTCTGAGCAATTTCACTATAACAAATAATTAGTTAAAAATATATCCTTTTTAATATACATCCATCATTCTATACTAGACAATTATATTCGACACTTTATAAAAACAAATCAAAGTAAACGATATGGAAAAAAGGATTAATGGGCAAATACAATTAATATAATAATAATTAATAAATGTGTGTGTGTTCAAGGATGGTATTGGTTTTTCTAAAGAAAAATAAATGGATTGTAGGTATCATTTTTGTGTGTTTGTGTGCGTGTGCATGCTTGGGTCTATCCCCATGTGTTCTGAAAAGAATAAATAATGTATATAATATACTAACCTAAAAAACAGTTTCATTGAACACCAATTTGTCTTTGATTCTCAAGAGCAGAAATAGGAACCATTGTAAAAAGACATTATTTATTAGATATGTTCTTAACAAACTGATTGTAGAAGCTTTGATAGTGTATATTTTACAAACCCTTTACTATTATATCATCCATGTTTTAATAAAGTTGTGTATACACATGCATGTCTGAATTAAACAGAGAAGGTGGTTTTGGTGTTACTGTAAATTTTAACATGATTGATCACATCATTTGTATTTTCTAAGAATGCCAAACATTTCATGTATACAAGATCAATTTAAAATAATTATAGATAGAAAAATGGCTGTAGCAGCTTAGCAGGTGCTCTATAAGCCAAACCTATCCTGTGAGTACCCTCTACACACTGAAATTAGTTTATTCCATTTGCTGCACCTGTTGTAACATTATTTGTCACATGACATATAAGAGTTATTAAATGTTAAGTAATCTTGACATTGGAGACATTTCTGTGTGTATGACTGAGCTAAAATATAATGCAGATGTTTAAAATATATTGACAGTCATAGTTTAAAGCCAAATTGAAGTTTATAAAATGTTTTCCTTCCACATTTACACAATATATTAATTAAGATTCCTTTTACAAGCCTACTGCTTGCATCTGAAATAAAATCTTAATAATATACATGTGGAGAAAATACAATCAGTATTGTAGTCACGTGTTGATTCCTTTGACGGACTTGTTACTTGCATATAAGCAGGGCTAAACTAAGTACCAAAAACAGTGTTAACAGTTTCTAGTTGGGATAAACAACAAAAAAATATACCACTGCTCTCATGCTAAGTAATATAAAAAACTAAATTGTTTCTATAATGTTCTTTTCAAATTGTTTAGAATTTGCATTCTACTGGCAATTTTTGGCTCTCTCATTGGGATGCATGGCATTTGCACAAGAGGAGCTCAAAAATCCTTTACTAATGCTGCAGGAGATTTATCAAAGAAACATTGCCTAGTAGTGAGAAGAGTAACATAGGCCACTATTTCAGACTGGAATATTGGTCTCCTTCAGCAGAGAAATGTTGTGTCCAACATGTGAATCGCTGCCACAAAAACAAAAAAACAGAACACCAGAAAAAAAAAACAAAAAACAAAATAAACCAAAAACAACAGCAAAAAAAGAATTGATTCGTTTATAAAGGTCAACCCCTCCTAATCCTTCTCCAAAAGATCGTTGATAACATTGCTACGAAAAAAGTATACTATTCAGTATAATTGTGTATGTCTTAATACACACAGTACACAAACTAAGATAAAGATGAATAATGTAGATATATTTTCTTGTATGGTAGTACTTCAAAAAAGATGTTTATAAATTTATTATTCTTTGCAAAAACCATAATTTGAGCCAGCAAATCATACAAAAAAATAAAACTGTTGGTAAAGTGTAATATTAGAACAGTCTGCTCTATTAATCATTGAAGAATGTGATTGTTTATCACAACTTGGTTCATTATGTGAAGCAAATGATACTTAATTATGATAGTCAATTGACTTCAATGTGTAAATTGGACAGATGAGTTTACTGTCAATATTATCATATGTAAGTAAGGGACAAGTGAAGACAATAGACATACCACTTCATGTGATAAATCGTCCCATCATGTATGATAAATAAAGTATATAATTTGCAGTTTGATAAGCGAATAAACAAAATGTAAATTATTTGTTTAAATATTAGTTTACTATACTTCAAATCATGTTATTTTCTTTTATTATTGTAATTAAAAAATAATATATGTGTATTAAAAAGTAACTATAAATAAATTATAACATCAGTTACATGCAATTTACTCTTACAAGACATTAGTCAAAATAGACTTGATTATTAAAATGGACCTAGTAATACTTAGTAACAGGTGAGAAATTAAAAAATTACAAGCCTTTGCATGTTAACATAATTGAGATTATGTTGATACAGTGCACTAGAAGATGTATGATATCTTTGGGAAAAGTTTGGACCAGCAAACTATTCGCTTGCGTGATAGTCAGGTTTGTTGAACAAGAAATGAACAAATGTCCTTAGTTTGACTTGAAATCAGATCTAGAATAAACATTAATGACACTACAATATTTAAACTAATGGTCAATATCATTCAGTATATTGACATGTATATTCTTTCAATATTACATTAAAACCACATTTATGAATATTATTGTTTTTAATATAAAACCAATGTTTAGTGAACTATCATAACAGATGGGAAAATGGACAAAGGACCCCAACAAAAAAACGTATAATTGTATCTTTAATTGCAAATACACTTGTAACTCACAAAGAGAACATTATCATTAATAAATACTGTCAGAAGAAAACATTTTATAAAATTTTCACATTTGCTCAAACTACTAATGTAAATATTATTTTAAATCTCCAGTATATTTTAGCTTATTCATGACTACAATGTAAGTCTAACTTTAGTTTCCTATCATTTAAGAATCATTTTATTGTCACGTGGCAAATAAATTTATAACACAGGTGCAGCAATGAATAATCAATTCCTGCTGTGGAGAGGACAAACACAGGATAGGTTTTGGCTTATAAGACAACATGCTAAGGTACTATAAGCGAGGGCAAATTTTCTATCTATAATTTTTTTAAATTGATCAAGCTTGTAAAGATAGATATTTAGTATTCTTAGGAAAATATATAATGATGTGATCATTCATATTAAAGTTTACTATAACACAAAACCCAACTTTCTCTGTTTAATTCAGATCTTTACATTTATGAACAACTTGATAAGTCATGTATTTATATAATAGTAAAGGGTTGTAAACAAAGAGATGAATAACTAATATAAATCAGTTTTTAAAGATATATATAGGTTAACAAACAAGAGGTAACAATATACCAATACCAAACAATTTTAGCTAATTAATAAATTTTATGTAGAGTACCATTTTTGAATTTGCGCAAAATTATAATTAGGGAAATTTACATGATACATCCAATTCATTTTTAAAATTTTTGAATGTGCACTAATGTATTAAGATAACTGAAATTATATAATTTTATGTCGATAAACCACTTTCTAACTGAACTTGATAATTATTATCAATAAAATGCTTAATAAATTTGACTTGTATTAATAATGTCTATCTATCTATAGCTATATTAGACCCACAAAAAATTAATATACAACATTTCCTCTGATCCATGTGAAATAGCAATAAGCAGTTAATATTATTACTGTGTGGTTACTATGTCATTCCTAATGTGGTCTTTGTTGATATGTTTTGCCATCATCACTAGCTATATCTTGGGATTTTTTTTTCAGTAAATGTTTCACTGCTGCTCTAATCTCTTTTTAAAAGGAACATTAAAATTTGTGTATTTTCAAGGATGGTGTAAGTTTCTGAAGGCAAATTATTACTAAATGGATGGTAGGAATTACTCATTGTAGTTATGAAAAAGTTACTATAATTGTGAATGTTGTGTATTGTTTTGGGTCAATGAATCATTTTTAACAGCTAATGAATGCTTTCTGTTATCATTCCTACAATACCTCATTTATATCATGTTATTAAAGTGTGTGTAGGGTGGGAAAACTAGTAGATGTCATATAAAATGTCTAAATCTATAATCGACGCTGCTTTTGTAGTTATTTAAGTGAAACACGAGAGTAAGTCTTCTCAAAAGTAAGCAACAAGTATCAATTTGTAATCATATGAGTGGTATGTCTATTGTCTCACTTTCTCATTACTTACATATGATAATATTGACAGTATAACTCATCTGTCCACATGTACACATGAAGGTCAATTGACTGAATGCATGCAAGCTTAATAGGGGTAAGCCCATCCTTTAAAAAGAGGCTAAGCCCATCGTTTAACAGGATAAGCTCATCCTTAAAAGCCGGGTAGGGCCTTCCTTGAGAGAGCTTTTGAATATAAATTTAATCTATTAAAGGAAATCATCCAGTAGCGATTGAGCTGACAATCTTACTTTATGTCTATATAGAGGCAACATTTTTGAGACAAGTGAAGACAATAGTGACTGATCATTAAGCACATATATAGCAAGCCAAGCTAAGAAGAGAAATAATAACTAGTGAAACGTTGATCAATTTTAGCTGCAAAAATAACAAAAGAGCAGTTGCTGTGATGTTTAGGTAATTTAATATATTATGACAATAATATAAGTTTATTATTTAGAGTTGTTGTTGTACTGTCATTGTGGCTCTCTCATTGGTACCTGTACTTTGTTTCAAGAGGAGTTCAAGCATCAATCACTACTGCTCCCAGAGATTTATCAAACAACATCATTAGCAGTGAGAAAAATAACTTAGCCACTATTTCAAACCACAACATTGGTCTTGTGTACTTCTTTACAAAGCTATCTTTGTAAAAACATGTGATCTTTGCCCAAAAAAAAAACGAAGGAGACGAAAGGCTATGAAGAAAAAAAAAGACCTTGATCAACAAATATGATGAAGCAAATGATTGGGAAACAGGACTTAAAATGTAATAAGTATTGCATTGAAAATAAATGTACATTTGTTATATGTAATGTATACATAGTAAAAGTAAAATGAAATAAACATTTGGGTTTGTGTTGCTTTGTTGAACTTCATAATAAGTAAACATTGCAAATTTCATGATTGATATACTTCTTGTAAAATTGATTTATGAGGTTAATTTTGGATAATTAATTAAAGGTTTTGTTTATTTTCAAAAGATGCATTAACTACAAAGCTATTCTAACAATCTCAAATTCAAAAACAAGCATGTCTATCATTTATTCAGCAAAGAAGTGAGCTAGTATGTATTTCAAGAAAGGACTCATAATATACAGTGTGTGTTGTTATGCCACAAACAATATATGTTCTATCATCAAATAATAAATTAATATAAAGCAATTATCAATTATGATAATTAGCAATATTCAGTTTATTATATAAAAAATAACATAATAATCGTCAAGATCAGATCATAACAGCTGCAACAATAGCACTGGTTCCAATTTTTCAAAATTTTAGTCTGGGTCCCTAGAACTAGTTAAGTTTACTTGTGTTGTTTTATAAAAATGATATGGCGGAAGAGATATAGTTGGGGTGTGGCAGTTATGCAGCTGTTTCTGATATATCAACAACTTAGCCCATAATTCTAATCCATAATCTTGTTTTGTCACTAGTGATGTTATTACTAGTTAGTTATAGTCATCATTAAAATGCATAAAAATGATTAAATGGGCATCCATTAAACATAATAATATTATAAATGCAAACATTAATGTGAAGAACCTTTTAATCATTAACATACAGAATCAAACAGCTAACTACTAATATGACATTATCAGGTAGTCATGCAATAAAATTTTAAAGTGTGGACTGGATTGTTTACTTTGTCTCCTTTAATATAAATTAACTAGCAAAAATCAATATGTCTTTGAAAGATTGGTGACAGTAATATTGTCTCCAGACTTTTGCTGACAGAGGCCGATCAACTATAAATAATACAGATTCAATAGTATTAATAATAAAACATTCATTTGATTTTAACATTTAAAATGTAAAGCAATTGTTCATTTCCTGTTCAACAGCTCGTCGCACCTTAATTTTGAATAGCAAACATGACTTTAGGATGCAGAAAAAGTTATAACTGTTAGTAAAAGTATAAATATTAGAACAATCTGCTCTATTATCTAATTAAGAGATACATTGTTTATCACAAATTATTCATTATGGTGTTTTTTTAAAGGAAATTACTATTTGTTGTTCACCTCTTGAGAAGACTCTTTGAGAAGACTCCATCCCATGCATGTTTCACTTAAATAAGTAAGTCCTTTAGAAAGCTATCTTTGTCAAACCTGTGAATCTTTGCCAAAACATAAGCAAACAAAGAAGACAGGAGGCTATGAAGAAGAAAAGAGACCTGGATCAACAAAATATGATGAAGCAAATGGTTGGGAAAACCAGGACAAAAATTGTAATAAGGTGATTGAAATCAAAGAGGAAGTGAATAGTGGCATATTAAAGTTTTAGATGTAATAGGTAATGGCATGACAACTTCAATGTTCATGAACTCACCATTATGTCTAGACATGCCATCTGCCATAATGATCTTATTTCTCACCATCCCATTGTAAGTCCTTTTTCTGATGCTTCATTGTCATATCTCCCCAACATATCATATTGATCTATATCATATTGATCCAGCGCATAACGTCAGTCACATGGTACTTTCATCCACTCTTCACTTCTTCATTCAAATTTCAGTAAATAACATTTAGAATGCATAAACTGTTTTCTTCAGCTGCTGTTCACTTATATCTGTCTTGAATATCTGTATAATACGCGGAAGTATAAGTTCATTTAGACTTGATTGCTATTATTCAGTGTTATCATCTCACTGACGTAGGATGCATATGTGACGAATTTTTAAAATAATACAGTACATATACTATTATATATATGTATGTATATATATATATGTATATATATATATATATATATATATATACAACTTGCATCACTAGCATAGTTCAGCTTCTTTATATTCAATTATTTCAATCTATAGCAGCACAACTGGCTGGCATATTTAACTTTTAATCAAATTAATAATAAACAAAGACATGTTCATCTATTTTGTAATGAAACTGAAAACATCAAATATGAATACTAGGCCTATAATTTTATAGTTATAATTAGTTTGATTGCCAGCTGTGACAGGAATAGGACTCAATCATAGTTCACTATGTTGTTTTTTATCATTGTCTTCGTATTCACAATTAGTAAACATACGATAAAAGTTATGTTGACCAACATGAGTTGATCCACTGGGATCAATAGCAGCTGTCTGTGTAGTTTGGAATAACCCATGAGTAGATACGACTACTGCCAAAACCTGTTTGTAACATTCCAGACCATGAATCAGTTCTATTTTCAGCTTTGTGCTGATTACGTCTCACCAAACCCTTGTTAATTGAAGATAATATTTATAATAAAATTTAATTATTATTATTAATTAAAGTAAAACAATGTTGTTGAGCACATATCATTCTTTATGTAATTATTTACATCCTCCTTAACTTCAATAGACCTCGAGGTGTATTGAAATCAAAGAGGATGTGAATAGTGGCATATTTAGATGTAATGCGTAATGACAACTTCAGTGATCATGAGCTCACTGAAGTTCCCCATTATATCTAGACATGCCATCTGCTATAATGATGTTATTTCTCACCATCCCATTGTAAGTCCTTCTTCTGATGCTCCATTGTCATATCTTCCTAACACGTCATAATGATCCATTTTAACTCCATTATAATAGTCTCTAAACCATCCATGAAATACACCAGGTTTATCAGTTTCTCGATTTATACACAATGTGATACTATGAGACCTCCACCTGAATTAGCCCCCCACAATCCAGCAAGAAAATATGGGACGATTGGTGTTGCTCCTAAACCTAAAAGATAAAAGAAATTTGATAATTTTCTTACCTATCGTGAAGCTGAGGTTAATTGACTTATGGCTAGTGCCGAACTCACCACCATCTTGTTGATCCTTGCATGAACTGAGCGCTGGCTGTGAACCAGTGCTGGGAGAAAACACACAACTAGAATTACAGCTTTAGTGAGCATTATTAGTTGCATATAAAATAATCGAATCAGATACTTCTACACAATTACAAACTGCCTTTTATAGTCAGCGAGAGAGCACGAGCGCCCATAGTACTACTAGGTTAAAATTACAATACTCAGAACGGAAGCTGTATGATATATATATATATATATATATATATATATATATATTATATATATATATATTATATTATATTTATTTATATATTATAGTTACTTCAATCACTTAAGACTGAATTGGTTTGTTGTATATAACATCAGTTAAACATCTATTAACATAATATAAAAATAACAATAATATCATAATAATATTGTTAGTTTATGTAAATAGTCTTTGAATTGTGATTTTCCTTGAATTGTAGTATGCTGTGCCTTCTATATTCTGAAATTGTTTGACCAGGGAGTAAAGAAAGATCATAACATTGTTATACAGATTCATGTATACTTATTATTACATCAAATTGTCGTGAACTGTTACATCATCATATAAACATTATATTTGATAGGATAAGAATAATGTTTTTTTCATTACATCGAATTGTCACTGTGTAGATTTATTCTACAAACTGTTTACATATTGTGACACATAGGATAAAATAGTTCTGGTCACATCAAACTGTTGCAGTGTAAATTCATTGTTTATATCATCATGACATTACTGTAAAAATAGTGTGTTATTTTAGATTGCATTTGACAAAATAATTTATTAATTTGCTTTAAGTACTTTTGTGGATATTCAAGTATACAGTTTTAAAATTTGCAGACAATTCATATGAACATACTTGTACATGATTAGTGGTTAGCAATTGAAACCATCTCTTGCGCATGGCTTTAATAATTGATTATTTTGGTCTCTTAATTAGCTTAATTGAGTGATATTATAGTTTTGTCCAACTGCACTCATACTAATTGATGAAACTAAAGTAAAAAGACTCATCGAAACTGACATTATGTTTTAAATGTTCTTAATTATTATATCAAATGGAGATTCAGATGGTTTACACTATCATGACATTATATCTGATAAGCTAAAATGGTTTCTGAATACATCAAACTGTCATGATATAGATTCATTCAAGAACTGTTGTTTTACCAATAGGACATTATATTTGATTGGTTTGAAAGTTTTTTCCAAATAGTGCGGTGAAGACTTTCATGAACTTTTACATATTGTGACATATCTTATTAATAAGCTAAAATGGTTTCTGAATACATCAAACTGTCATGGTAAGACTCATTCCAAGAACTGTTTTTACCAATAGGACATTATATTTAATTGGTTTGAAAATGGTTTCTGAATACATCAAACTAGTGCGGTGATAGATTATTCCATGAACTTGTTACATTATTGTTAACATTATATTTGATAAGCTAAAAAGGTTTCTGAATACATCAAACTGTCATGATATAGATTCATTCCAAGAACTGTGTTTACCAATAGGACATTATATTTGATTGTTTAAAAAGGTTTCAAAATACATCAAACTAGTGCAGTGAAGAGTTCATTCCAAGAACTTCTTACATTATTGTGACATTATATTTAATAAGCTAAATGGTTTCTGAATACATCAAACTGTCATGATATAGATTCATTCCAAGAACTGGTTGTTTTACCAATAGGACATTATATTTGATTGTTTGAAATGGTTTCCAAATACATCAAACTGTTATGGGTAGATTCATCATGAACTTCTTACACCATTGTGACATTATATTTAATAAGCTAAAATGGTTTCTGAATACATCAAACGTCATGATATAGATTCATTCCAAAAACTGTTTTACCAATAGGGCATTATATTTGATTGGGTAAAAAGGTTTCTGAATACATCAAACTGGTCATGTGGAAACTCATTCCAAGAACTTCATACACCATTGTGACATTATATTTAATAAGCTAAAATGGTTTCTGAATACATCAAACTGTCATGATATAGATTCATTCCAAGAACTGTTTTACCAATAGGACATTATATTTCATGTTGTTAAAAAGGTTTCTGAATACATCAAACTAGTGCGGTGAAGAATCATTCCATGAATACATTGTGACATTATATTTAATAAGCTAAAATGGTTTCTGGTCATGATATAGATTCATTCCAAGAACTGTTGTTTTACCAATAGGATATTATATTTGATTGGTTTGAAAGGTTTCTGAATACATCAAACTAGTGCGGTGAAGACTCATTCCATGAACTTCTTACACCATTGTGACATTATATTTAATAAGCTAAAATGGTTTCTGAATACGTCAAACTGTCATGATATAGATTCATTCAAATTATAAAGATTGTATAGACTATTATAATACATAAGTACATATACAGGTTTAAGTCCAAGAATTCCACACAAGAATTATGATTTTATACCCATTTTGTACATCTTATTATATTATTAACTAATATTGCTCAGAAATATATTGCATTACATTATACATACATTATATTATTAACTAATATTGCTCAGAAACTCAATATGAAAAAAAGCTCAAATAATAGCTTGTAATGCTTGTATATCAAAGTTTTCGTCCATAATAAAGCTAGCTTTGAGCACAAAAGTAACCAATAGATGATATTACAGATACCATGCGTATTATAAAAACTGGTAATATCAATATCAATATAATTTGCACATGTTTTATATTATTTGTTTGATTACATGTTTTATTGTAGCTGGTATATTTAGTGTATATATATATATATATATATATATATATATATATATATATATATATACTCCTCCCTTTGACAATTCAGCATTGTTGTATGAAATATTTCCAGTCAGTACATTTATATGTGAATATTCAGATATCATTTCACCCTTAATAAAGTTCATTATGATCAAAAAACTATACATTATGATTTATTATATATTATAGCTCACTTAATTATCTGTCAAGTCACATAATATATTCAAACATTTTTATTGAAATAATATGACAAAAACTAATATATATAGCTGTAATAATTATTATTGAGACAGCCTTTTTCAAACAATAACAAACAATACATTTTTGTTATTCTATGATTTAAGTCATTAGAGATTAAACTTTGAAACTCTACCAGTGATATATCACTTCTATACACCCACTATGGGGTCATGATTCCATTCAGTTATACCATCTTAAAACTGTTACAGGGAGTATTAGCTATACTTATAGATTCCTCCACAAGCACTAACTTACAATGTGTGTATCATAATATGCATACGTGGTATGAACTATGAATTATTTTCTAACCACTGAAAACTGCATTCTCATATTAAATTAACAATTTAAATAAAATGTACTAAGAGCAACATTTATGATTCTATAATTATGCATTACATAACTACTGAAAAAAAGTATTTTTTAAAATAAAAAATGAAGCAACATTAACAACTTTATTTGACACTAAATTCTGTAATACAGTTTATAGTTTGCAGTTCACAGTGAATTTTTGATGTTTAGCAGCTGCCAGAAATCTGATTGAAAACATCTTTGCTTATGATGGTGTATGGCATATATGTATCATCTGATACATTAGAATGGAGCTGTATTGAATAGATCCTAGTACCAGCATATGTTGTTTGTCCAGACCATGAGCTTGATGAGTGAGCAATATTGTCCTGATTACGCCAAACAACGGTCCTGTTTAAATAACAAACCTGATATGAATTTAGTTTTTAAGTAGTAAAATAGTAATTAATAAATGTTAAGAAGCAGCAACTATGTGTATTTGTCTTAATTATACATTGTAAATTTTGTGCTTTTCATGTGCTATTGTAAAATATATTGAGTATATAAATGGTATTATAAAATGAAAAAGTTAAAAAGTATATATATAGTAATTTTAAAAAATATGTATTGTTAAGTTTCTTACCATCCTAGTATATAACCCTCATGTGGTGATCCACCAACATCATATCTACCCACCAAATCATATTGGTCTTTGATATCTCCTTTTAATACCTGTGTTGTACCATCCAGTAAATTGACCAGGGTTGTCACTGTGTGGATATATACACATTATGGCCTTTTTAGCTTCAAAAGCATCACTTTTCCCACTTTCCAGCAAGAGGAACATCTAAGGACATCAAAATATTTGGTTATTATACTGCATGCATGATGAGATAACAAGGATTATATGTACAATCAACAATTATATTGTGATGTCACAGTTTTTAATATGCTACATATACAGTTACATGTATACGAAATTAACGGATGAAGGCTAGTTTAGGATAGCATAAATTTATTACCAAAATATTGACCACGGTACCAGAATGTTGCTGTAGCAATTATAGATAGACTTACCTGACTTTTTGTCTTGACGAGAGTGTTGACAGTTAACAAGTGCTGGCAATATACACACAACTAGAGCTACAGTTGTAACGAACATAATGTTCACTGCTTTTAAATTTTTAGCTAGTGTTTGTAGTGAAATCTTCTTTAGTTATATACGTCCAAAATGACTGTAAGTCTGGGCGAAAAAACTTAAAATCTCTTTTACCTGTAGTCCTGACTATATAGTCTTGCGTATCCAGCCCCTCCCTTATGAAACTTGAGTAGACTCGGAGTAGTAGTAAATTCTATGTAGGAGGGACTTCATATAAATTATATTAAAAGTCAATGACTGATTCTTTCTAAGAATTGTTTACACAATAATGCAATTATACTTGAATGACTCTTACTTCATATTACATTAAAAGTCAATGACTGATTCTTTCTAAGAATTGTTTACACTATAATGCAATTATACTTGAATGACTCTTTTTGAGTCATTAAATTACAAGTAATGATTTAGTCCTTTGTTGACGATAGCAAGGGAACAGTCATTGACTGTATGTCTTCAAGACTCAGATAACTGACAACATCTAACAAACAGTCTATTAAATGGTGGTGTGTATGTTTTAGTAAAATAGTCTTTTATAAGAATTATATGTGCATATACATCAGTGTTTGGATATGGTAATTATTGTAATTAATTAAGATATAAACTCTATTTAACTAAACAACTTGTCATGAGAACAGAGTGGTGTTTACCAGTGTTGGGGTAACTTTAATGGGTAATTGTAATTGTTTGCAATTAGTTATAGTTTTTACAATAATTGTATTTTAATCGTAATTTGTCTGCTAAAAATTGTAGTAATTGTCCTTGTAGTTGATAACATTCACAATATTATATTCAATTAGTATTGGGAAAGCCACCCTTGACTATGAATATATAGTTAAACTACTGTGTTAATACAAATATGACTCCTAGATATAAAACCTTGTAATTATAGTAAAGTAGTTGTAATTGTAGTTGATTACTCTTGAAGTAATAATAATGATAATGGTAAAATAATAAAGTAATTGTAATGAGGATGATGACGTTGAGGCTGTAATGGACATATCATTGATATACATTATACAGTAGGTAGGTAATGAACGAAAGCTGAATAAATATATAATATAAATGTATTTTACTATGTAAGAATAATATGATAATGATCAAGATAAGATTATAACACCTGCAACGTACAACAGCAACACTGGTTCCAATTTTTCAAAATTCTAGGCTGGTCCCTAGAACTAATTAACTTTATACATGTTGTTTTATACAAATAATCTTCAGTTCTATAATATTGATGATCAATTTTGATATTCAGATATTGTGTATAATGAGATTTACTAGTTTTCAAACTACAATTTGATTATATGATACCAAAATGATGTAAGTCATAACTACAAAAATATTCACTAGCTGTTAAAAATGGTTTTGTTGTTTCAAACAATGCAATACAAATCATTCACAGATAGTAATCCTGTCATAACTGCATTGAGTAAATGATGATAACAAACAAAACAATACTATGGTAAGTGTACATTTCTTAAGATCATAGATAACAGTAAATGATGTTTAAACTGGTATATGTTTTTTATGCACACAATGTTATAATTAAATACTAAAATATAAATATCATAATTACACACTATTATTAACAATAGCACTGAATGGAAACAAACGACCGAGAATGTATGAATGTTGGTACAAGAACATCTATTTTAACTATACTTGGGATTATAACCTTCATTATAAAAGATATGACAATTGCAAAGATTCCACTTGATAGAATTATGCCAAACCCATAATCTTTATATGGTGAGCACACCTTGTAACCTATAAAATGGAAGAAAGTGCCATTTACAACATTGATACCTCCAATACTGGAAAGCAATAATAATATGATACCTCTAGGAGCAGCAATTTTGACCATCAGGTTCACCCCATTGATCCATGTTCAGTGCTGTCTGACCCTCCATATGAAAGGTCAACGGGATGAAATCATACAGATATAGCAGCTTGACCATCAGGTTCTCCCATTAATCTATATGGCACCGCCTGGACCTCTATTTGGAAGGTCAACATTACCACTGAGATAGGTTTCTGATTCCAAATCTTGGCTCTTCAGGTGAAGGCTCTAGCACTTGAGAGTATTTTCTTCCGATCCTGTGGATTATTAGATCTAGACATTTGTCAATATTGTTTTTTACTTGAACTTCATACAAATATTTTAGCTGACTAAGAATATATCATCTAATCTTAAGTAAATTCACTGATACAAGATTGGATTATTTTGAGAAGCTGTGAATGTATTATTATGGATATTGTAGGTCACATGTTATCAATGTAGATTACATGAGAAGAGAATGTTTTTCATTACATAACAAGAAGAATTGCAACATTTGCAAAGTCTATAGACTATTGTCTATTCTCTAATTATACGTTAAACAGATGCTAATTTTTATATATAAACATTGATATATTTTTTGCCATTAAAAAGTATCTGTAGTGGACATATATATTTTTAGTTAGAAAGAAATATATAAATATATATATATATATATATACCATATATGGCCTTTATAATGACACACACAAATATATAGTACTGATACGTTTTTGTCATCTGTGACAATGAATTAAAAACACATTATTAATTACGATGATTACCTCTCCCACATCTATATTTATATCGCACAATGACTATTACAGTTATCACTATAAACAACAGCTGCAGGAAAACACCAATTCCGATTCCAATTTTCAAAAAATCTTGCCTTGTCCGGCCTGGAACTAAACTTATTTGTATTGTGTTATACATATGATCTTCAGAGAACAGTCCCATAGTATTGATAATAAGTCGTGATTCAGACTGCTCATGTATCTCTTGAAGTATTCCTTGAAACTTCATTGTGACAGAGTTGGGTTTGATGTTATTGTCACCCCGCCATCACATTCAATGACAATTTCTTATATGTGATAGCATCAGGATTTGGTATAGGTAAACATTCAATCATTACAATAGATACCTTTATTTTTGGATTAAAAATGACAGTAATAAGATCTTCATCATCAATATTGTTAGAAATAGTAATGTTTTTTGTACAGCTCTGCAATATCTATCCCTTCATTGCAATAAAATGTCTTGTTACCATTGAGACTGCTGTTGATAATATTTGACCATTCAACGTATATTAAGTTATCTGTAAGTGTGGTATTATTACAAGTGATGTGACCTCTTGCATTTTTGTGTTTTTAGTCCAATGTCGTATTAATGGTGTATCATCTCTTTTGATGACTAAGTCTAGTAAATCAAGTTCATGATCAGTACAATCCACCTTTCCTTATGAATAGCAATTGCTACTGTTCCATAATACGTTAGTCTTTTACAATTACCTACAGTCACTGTGACATTCACTTCTTTATTCCATATAGTATTGATATTGTAAGGTTCTTTATTTATGTTAATAGCAATAGCACTTAATGGAGCAACTGGAAAAGGTTGTATTGGATGATGAACATTAACATAGTGCTTGATAATTTTTATTACTTGACTTTGAACTATAATCAACCCAATGGCAAGTAATAAGATCATGACAAGAATATTATTATAAGTAGAATGATTATACATAAACACACCCAGTAACCAAACAATGAAAGTAAACTCATTCAATGCTTTTGATACCTCTAGCATTATGATGTAGCTAATGTGTAAAGAACTAATAATATACATCTATACCTGTTTTATAGGGTGACATAAAATGTTGCACTACCACTTTGACCTGCATCTGGTTCATCTATTGATCCATATGTTTGTCTGGCACTGTCCTTTGGAGAGCCATTACTAAGACTACTCTCTGATTCCAATCCTGGGGTATTGGTTGAATCCTCTGATACTCTATGTGGTAGTAGAGGAGTAGAAGCATTGTTCTGTGGAGTACCAGCTCTGGACATTTTGTCTGTGTTGTTTCTCCTTGTAATTCTCTTTGCTTATCAATAAATATTTTCACCACTCATGAGAGTGCTTATGGTAACATGCATGTGATTTACATCTCGAAATTCATTGACAATTTTCCAATAAAAAATGATACAATTTCTGAGTCAATGAATATACTTATTTATAGATGCATGATAATTGTTTTATAAGGACAAATTGCAACCTTTACAATAATAATACTCACGATATATTTCATTGTATCTAGCTACTAATAGTTGAACATCTAATAATAGCAGCTGCAGAAACAGCAACACCAGTTCCAGTTGCTGTTTTATACATATGATGATAGTCAGAATACAGTTCTGTTGTGTAAATATTAAGTCATCATTTAGATTTGGTCTTTATTAACTACAGTCACTGTGATATTCATTTCTTCGTTTCATATGGTACTGATATTGTAAGGTCCTTTGTTCAAGTTAATTGCAATAGCACTAACTGAAAAGATAAATAATCTTTGGCATAGTGGTCTGTTACGAAAAATTTGGTCCTGGTGGAAAAATTTGGACATAAGTCCAAATTTTGCCACGAAAAGGCTGCAAAATTAAGTCCATCTTGGGACCCAAGGGTTAATAATTTGGTGAAAAGAAATGGAACTCAACACATATTTTTATCACTTCTTAGGCTGTGTCTACTTAAATGGAGAGCTTTAGCCAACTGGGGAACTTTCAAGTGTCAAAAAGTTAATGTCACAGCAGAGAGAAGATGGTAACGTGACTAATGGAGCAATAAACTACAAAGAAGAAATTGAAACTTATGCCTCAGATTGTCCTACTAACAGGAAGAGAAGGATTAGGAAAAGGCTGGCAAACTAGCAATGAGAGAAGAAGAAATGTGCTATGAGAAGAAGTTGGTACAAGTTTGTAATATTTTTTTCAGTTTCTTTTTTACTGTCTTACAATAAGTTATAATAATGTTTTTAGTTTCAGTAGGTGAGGTATGTATGATCAAAGAAATTACGAATTGTGCACTATTGTCATGCTGACCCAACATTGGGACATCTTGGTGTGTCCTGTGTCGTTGATTAAGGAGGTAGGCGGGTCATTGTCATATGATATTATTGATATCTCATGTGCAGTATCACCTGGTTACTCTATCAATGATTTTAATATTACTTCAATGTCTGTTAAAAACCAAGTGGAGTAATCTTTAAAACGATATAAGTATGAAACCACACCCATTAATCTACCAACAAAAACAAGAAATTATTAATTTACAAGGACATTGGATTACAACTCAATCTGATTTACAAGTAAAACATGTTTGTTATATGTTCCATCTCTCTGTTGCTCTCTGTCTCTGTCTCTCTCTGTCTCTGTCTGTCTGTCTGTTTGTCTGTCTGTCTGTCTATCTCTCTCTCTCTCTCTCTCTCTCTGTTGCTCTCTCCAGTTGGAACTCCCAGAGACTAAACTGTTATTCCTAAAGGCTTCATTTTTCTCTTTGATCCCATGTGGACACTGGTTCACAACAAGGCAAATGTTTACGTATCCTTTTGCTAGTAGATAGGACCACTCTATTTAGTAGACACTGTTATGATATCCTTTATATGAGAGTTGCCCTCCATTAGTAAATTATAAAGTGTTGGTAGAAAAAATGTCTTGACTGTAGACACAGTAATTTTTAAAAAGACAAGTCATGTGACTATCATGTGATGAATCATGTGATCATGTCATGTACACTAAGCATTATGCCATGATATCTTATAAAATAGACAACTGGTATTGTTAACATAATTCACATAAAGATATCTTAAATGAATTGATGATGTAATAAAACTTTAAAAAGGAAAACTGAAGTACGACCTGACATAATGGATGGATGAATAGTTGAATGAATAGATGGATAGATGGATCAATGAATTCATTTATGGATAAATGGATGTATAATTGAATATAACTATGGACAACTATTATGTCATATTGTTATCTAGGCCTCATATATGATGTGTGGTAGCTATAAATCAAGTCTGTGATGAGCTGATAAAACTAGGGTCATGATCACTAGGGAGAGTTGTCATGACAACAGATGTAACTCAAATAGAAGGGTATTATCAATATTTTCACAGTAAATAACTGAGAACTGATATTCTAATTATCATCTTTAATTGATATTTAAAAGACAGCAATATACCTTTTCATTTGTTAACAATTGAGACAAATTTAATAAATAAAATAATTGTCTTTTTAAAGAATTGGTTTAAATAATATTGATTTATGTTAAAGTTACATCAAGTGATAATGTAGACATGATGTAGGGTTTACTTTGAGGGACCTATACATTCAGAAAAACATTATGTTCAATTTGAATCATCTTAAAAGCTAATTGATTTAAAACTATTTTTTAAAACTTAAAGATATAAAATGAATTAAATAAAAAGTTTAAAAGTAATGGAATAAAGTAACTAATTATCTGACATAGAATGATCCGACAGTCAAAGGTGGTCCAAGTCAGGATGGTTGTTACTTTAACATGTTTTGGTATATGAGGGACTGTCAAGTTTTTATACCAAATAAAACACTAACAACATGAACATTAATTTATAATGAGGTGTATTGACATACAATAATTCATGTAATCCTATTTGGGAAAGCTACATTAATCAATTAATTAAAATTAATGATATAGTTTTTTTGTAAAAAAGATATAATATGATTGAAATTAAAGAATTGTTTCTTGTAAAACTAAAGGAATAAATGATGCATAATGTTATGTTGTAATAACAATCAGTATAATTATAATGATACAACAACAATGGTAATAAAGAAGTAATATTAAAGATAAAGTATTATTAAAGATAAAAAGTATTACAGTTTCAATTAAAGATGTATTAAAATGTGAAAAGTTACAGTTTCAAAAGAAATCGAATTCTAAACTTATTTTCAAGAAATTGAATTCTAATTGAATTGTATAATAATTAACTTTAATATCAACTAAAGTTAAGATTGACTTTTTAAAAATGTTTTTTTTAAAATAATTAATATAAAACTATAAAAGATAAAAGAAAAATAGCAAACTAAAAAATTAAAAAGTTTAAAAGAAATAAATAACAAAGAGAAAATTGAGAAAAAAACTATAAAAGAGAACAACAAACTATAAAAGAAAAAAATATTTAAAAAAAAAAAAAACCTTTGAAACTAAAGTTAAGGTTGACTTATTTTAGTGAAAACTGTTTTTTTTTAAACAAACTTAACAGATTAAAGACAAAACTATTAAAAGAATTAAACTATTTCTTAGGAAAAATAAAACTATAAAAAATTTACAAAAAAATACAAATGAAAAATAAAAAATAAAAAAAATTTAAAAACTAAAAATTAAATTAAAAAACATTATTTAAAAAAAAAAATATATATATAAAATAAATGAAAATATAAGAAAATAAACATTAAAAAAATAAAGCTAAAACTGTATTTGTAGTTGAAGAGTCCCCAAGAAATCCAGTGAATGTCTCCAATCCAACAAGAAGTCCACTGAAGGTCTCCACTGCAATCCACCAAAATTCTAGTGAAGGTCTCCAATCCACCAAGAAGTCCAGTGAAGGTCTCCAAATTCAATAATAGTAGAAAAGAGAAGCTGGAGAGTTCCCAAGAGTCCAGTCAGTCTGCAAGTTGAGAACATAGAGGAAGAAAGGGAAGATAACAACTGGATCACTAAAGAATGGATGAAAAGTGGATGGATGGATAGAATGACAGCTCACCTTTTTCACCAGTGCTGCTCCTGCAGGGAAAGAAAAAGAGAGTAGTTATGAACTGTTGGTGACAATCAGTGGATAGAGAGTGAAGAGAGACAGAGGAAGTGAAAAGGGACTACCAACCTACACACACATACAGCACACACACACGCACCCTAGAAGATCAGAGCTCCCCCCCGCCACTCGGCGGCCTGAGATATTAAAAAAAAATTTTTTTAGGGCCGCCGAGCGGCAGGAGGGAGATAATTTTTTAGGGATTGTATGAGTGTGTGTATGGTGTATAGGCTGAATAGCCCAAAAAAATATTTAAAAAATTAAAAAAGAAGAGGAAAGAAGGCTTGAAGGAAGAAGAGAGAAGAGAATGGACAGGAGAGCGACTCACCTTTTTCATCAAGAGAACATCAGAGAACTGAGAACAATCAATCCATTGAGAACTGAACAATCAAAAATATCAGAGAACTGAGAAACAATCAATCCATCAGTGAACTGAGAAGAAACAAAACATCAGTGAACTGGAACAATCAATCCATCAGTGAACTGAGAAGAATCAAAATATCAGTGAACTGGAACAATCAATCCATTGGAGAACTGAACAATCAAAATATGATAACAATCAATCCATCAGTGAACTGAGAAAAATCAAAATATCAGTGAACTGGAACAATAAATTCATTGGAGAACTGAACACTCAATTCATTGAGAACTGAACAATCAAAATATCAGAGAACTGAGACAATCAATCCATCAGTGAACTGAGAAGAATCAAAATATCAGTAAACTGGAACAATCAATTCATTGGAGAACTGAACAATCAAATATCAGAGAACTGAAAACAATCAATCCATCAGTGAACTGAGAAGAATCAAAATATCAGTGAACTGGAACAATCAATCCATTGGAGAACTGAACAATCAGAATATATATCAGAGAACTGAAAACAATCAATCCATCAGTGAACTGAGAAAATTGAAAATATCAGTGAACTGGAACAATCAATTCATTGGAGAACCGAACAATCAAAATATATATCAGAGAACTGAAAACAATCAATCCATCAGTGAACTGACAAGAATCAAAACATCAGAGAACTGAGAACAATCAAAATATCAGAGAACTGAGAAGAATCAAAGACGAGTCGTAGCGACGAAGACCCACGAGGGGTCTGTGAACTTGCATAACCTTGAAACACGAAGTCCTTTTATGTTATCAACACATCTCTGTCATATTTCATTTTGACGAACACAAGGCACAAACCCGTGACAATTGGCGGGAAATGCCAGTAAACTACCACTATGTAATTTTTGGCTCGTCAGACGTGGCTGATGTTTCCCGCCATAATGGTTGTCACGCGTTTCCTTGCTAGGTGTGTACACGTGGGTTTAATTTCCGTTTTAATATTTATTTAATCAAGTTCTTTTTGGATATTTCCTTTAGGCATTAAAATTAACGTTTATTATTTAATTTGCTGTTTGTTAACAATTTAAGTTTAGGGTTCAGTGTCTATCAATACATTTTACTTACACAAATATGATAAAATTGTATTGAAACACTTCAATTTACTAGTGCTGATGAAAAATGTAGATGTGTGATAACTGTGCTTTTTTATTATTGGACTCTCCTTGACTAGACTGGAGACCTTTCAATTTTCCTGACAAGATCAACTCTGAAGCAAGAGCACCCACTATAGATACATAGATACATATAATCAAACTGACAATAATTTTATGTTTTGTAAAATAATATTAAATATTCAGGATAAATTTGCAATATCAAACTATTTTCATATGTTGAGTAGACTGTTACTTTTGCTAATCAAACCAGAGACAAACACAACATTATAAGCATTGACTAGACAGAGTCCAAAACACTGGATATTCCAATGTGAAATTAACAATGTCAAGAAAGAGTAATCTAACGTTAATATTGGTTTTGTTAAAGTGTACTTGGTCACTGATATAAATATTGAACCCACAGTTTGCTACTGTTTATTAATAGCAGAAGTATTGCAAATGAAATCATTAACAGTAGCAAACTGTGAGTTCAATATTATACTACTTAGCTCTTTCCCAATAGAGTGTGTGGACCTTGAGGTAGTGGTTGTGGTAATGGATATGATTCTAAAGGTGATAGAGGTAGGTTGAGCTGAGATGGTGGAGCAACAGGTTCAGAAAATGTTCCATAATTGGACTTTTCATTGAATTTGAATAATAGTTCACATCATCACTGAACTCAATCTTTCATTCCAGTGATGAGTGGTCTTCTTGAAGTTGAAGCGTACATCAATACTTATCAATATTATCGTAGTACATTTTCACCACTTACTTAATGGTTTATGCTAGTACTCAAGTTAATGACATATAGAGACAGATAATTGGACAATGTATAGCAATCACATATAGATAGGCTCTATAGATCAAAAAAAGCAGGCACACAGGACTTCAATTATTTTTATTCCAGACTATCTGTAGAATTGAGTAATTTTGTGATCAATTAATTTCCATGTAAAATTAGAAGTAAGTCTAATAAATGATCACTGTTTTGCTGAATGTGGAATAAGAGGTTAACTTACTAGATTAATTCACCAGAAAACACTCAATGACAATAACAATAATATTTTTTTCAACAATATTAGGAGTTGTCCATAAACAATAGGTCTGAACCATAGATTAATATTACTGATTTAATATTCATTATACACACATATAATTGATATGCATATGAAAAAAATGAGAAGTGAAATTATAGCTTTCAAAATAATAATAATAATGATATATTTACAATGACATATGTGTTGGAGGCGTGTCCATTTTGTCTACTATCACTTGACCATCTTTGTCTTTTACTCTCAGACGACCATTAGCATATTTAGTTTCCTGGTGGCCGTCTGGATAGACAGTTTTAAACAGTACCGTCAGGGTACTCTCGTCTCTAGAGAGAGTAAAACTTTAAATAAAGAATATTAGCATGTAATGTTAGGAGACCTAGATTGTCTATGAAAGTGTGCTAGCAGAGGACAGAATGAAATCAGAGCCTCTATATTATTTAATAGTACTACTATTGCTGTAAGGAGACTGGATTATGCTAAGATTAGAGAGTTGGCAAAATTGCTCAAAGACATTTTTTTGAGTTACAGAATTCAGTGACTTCAATCAATCACATTTAACTGAAAGCACTCACAGCAAAAATATTCATGGCTGCTATGTACATCAAGCAGTTATTATAAATGAGTCAATTTCATTCATTATTATCAAAAACACATACAATAATAGATTAAAATTATGAAATGGATATACTGACATGTATAATACATACATAATATACAAAACAATCTTAGGACTACCTAGCACAATGCGCATACCAAATAAAAGTTTATTTTCAATACAACTCTATTGGAGACACCATGGGTCTTTGAAAAGTGTCCAATAATACAGAAATACTAGTACATGTCTTAATTACAAACATGTTCTTATTAATACTTTACAAATTAAGACTTTTCAATAATTGATTTACATTATTCATTTACTTTGTATTGTTTGGTATGTATTTTCTCTCTGTCCATCAGGAAAATCAATAGTTCTATTTCCATTAGGTTGTACTTGCTGTACAGTACCATCAGCAAATAACACAATCTTTTCTTTGCCATCAAGTAGCATGTGTCGAATTGTACCATCAGGAAAGTGGATCTCTTTACAACCATTAGGATGATGCTTCTCTGACTGACCACTACAATAGAAAGTAAAAAGAAATAATATTTAATGGAATTAACCACTTACTTGGAAAACTCCAATATTTCTGTCCCATCTGATTGTGTTGTATGAGTCGTTTTGACTACTTGAGTAGTAATAGATCTGTATTATAACAAAACTTACAATTCATGTATAATAACTTTCTTTGTACTTACAATAGCACCATCTGATTGAGTCCGTTTGATATCTCCATTAAAGAAATAGACAGTTGATGTCTGTCCATCAGCAGATAAGACTTTACGAGTGCCATTTGAGAACAAGACTACTTTAGATCCATCCTCTTCTTGAGTCTCCTTCTGAGAAGAAAAGAATAGACACTTCTTGAAATATAAATATTATGAAATTCATTTAAAATGATATAGTGTAGCATGTATAGTGACTCCATACTTACTGCAACATTTATTGAGTTAGTAATAGTGTTAAGTTGAGGAGCTTTAGTTTGTTCTTGTACAGATACTACATCTGTAGGTAAGTTATCTACTGGTGAAGTAGAAGAACTGATATCAAATCGGACAGTTTTTGACTGTGAAGTGGTGACATTATCTTTAGGTGACGGAGATCTTGTATAGTAGATCCTCTATGCAAGTACATAATACATTATTATATAACACATAGCACCTTTGGTACTTGCATCAAATCAGGAGCCCATAAAGAGAGAAAACGTGGAAAGGAGAGGAACATGAAACTCCCACGCTACTAATTGAAATACCAAATTTTTTTCATGCCAGTTATTTTACTATTTTTGATAGACTATGATCAAAGCTGGCTAAAAGTATAATTTATTGCGCTATTACTCTATTCTTGTCTCTCAATACTTGTAATAATAATAGTAACATGACTAGTAAAATATTTTATCATTGTTGTGGGCTCCTGATCAGACTGTATGCAACATCTCATTCTTACTTGGTTGTATCACTTTCTTGCTCTTCTGTTCCCAGTATTTGATCTATAATTTTATCAGCCTTTTCTGATATATCACTATCACTTGTCACCTCATCCCTGCTTTCAGTCACCATATCAACAGCTCTTACTTCAATTATTGAACAGTCACTCTCGCTTTCCACACCCTCAATCTCTTTCCTCACTACAACAGGTTGTGATCTCTGAAGAACATGTTGAGGTGCTCCTTCACTTTTATTTATTATAATATTCTCTGAATGTTTTAAAAGAGGTTTTTTAGCTGTACTCGAAACATTTGAGAGTCCTGGTCTGTTAACAGTTTTTTGTCATAGGTTGTTTCATTGTTGTTTGTATTTGTTTCTGATTTGGTTGTGTTCTAAAGTGAGTAGGTGAGGAATTGTGAACTGGTTTAGGTTTCTTGTTTCTTTATCACTTTTTTTGGCTTTTTAATTGGGGGTGGAGCTTTAGATTCATTGATAAAAGGAGCTTTACGTGGAGGATCTGATTTGCGTCTTTGTTTAGTTTTGAAGATTGTGTTCTTGGTTTGTTGTAGAGGCTTGTAATTTGGTACTTTACTTTTGTTTTACTTGAGGATGGTCTAGTAAATCACAGATTTCATCTTCTGTTAGCTCATCTGGTTCAAGTTCTAACATGTCTGTCTTAACTGGACTTAGAGAAGTATTAAGAAATCTTTTCTGCTTTTGTTGATTGGGAGCTTTCTTACTATCCAACTATAAGACAAAAAATAATGGGTGAGTTTATCGAAAAAATAAAGATATATTATTAATGTCAATTTCGTACCGTAAGGGTACAAATTTTCGAGGGTTTAAATTTTCGTGTTTTTTAAATTTTGCTTTATTATTTAAATTTCGTGGGTATTAATTTCGTGTTTAGTGGGTGTGAAGTATTAATTAATGGGTGTGGTGTCAGACACGTGTTGTGAACACAAGTGTGATTTTCGCAAAGTATGGCTACGTATTCCATTGAATTCATGGTGAGAGGGTACCATGTATACAAGAAGATCTGGGAGGCAGTTGACGGAGAAGTACTTCAGTGTAAAATAGAAAGAAGTAACCCTTTACAGTAGCCGTTATTTACACGCTTTATTGAGATCACGTGATTATGCGTGGGTGGAATAAAAGTTAAATTTCGTTGTTAAAACAACAACCCACGAATATAGCGAAATTAAATCCCCACGAAAATTTATACCCTTACGGTAATTTAAACCAAACTTAGTACAAAACAGCTCTTCAATGGAATATTAATATTGACCTATAAACTTTGACCTTTGAATCTAATGTGTCATTGAGCTAAAGTTATGAGAACAGCACTATGTATATCATTCCAACACTGTGTTAACTCAACATATGTACTCACAGCTATCAATACAGATGTGTTTACTATGCTCTACAATTTGGTATACTTTACCTGTTGTTTGCCATTGTAACAATCTTTGTTCTTCCATCATTTTCAAATCATTTTGTAGTTTCCTCATTTTGTGCCTCTAAATTATCAATTCTGAGACGATAACGAGAAAGGGTACTTGACCATCGAGACTCTTTCTGACGTAACTCCTCCTTCACCTCTTCAAGCTAACAATAAAAAGAAGCTCACACTAAATATGTAGACTGTAAATACAATTTCAATAGGAATGAGTGTGTGTGCTTAATAGATATATCAACTAGAGTTAAATAAACTATCATATATGTTGTATATACAAATGTATCTATTTTGGTTCTTTAAATAACATTAGTCCATTACATCATAAGATGATATTATTAGATTAATTTAGATAGTTTTAGAACTTAAAATTTAAAAAAATCATATCAGTTAATCTCACCTCTTGTTTGAGAGCCATGATTTCTTCTTTGTCTTTCTTATCTCTGATAGAGCGAGCTTCTCTTTGATAGGTCTCAAAGATTCTTCTCTCCTTCCTGTCATCACAAAATAAACAATATATTTAGTATAATTATAAATATTATTGATAAATTATGTTTCTGGTGTGTAAGAAAGAATTGAAACTGTAAAGAGGCTCATTCATTTTCTTTGTTTTTGTTCTACTTTAGTTTCTTGATCTCTTCTTGTTTATATTTCTCAAAGTTAGCAAAGTCGTTGTTGTTTGTCATGCTCAAAATCAGCTATTTTTTCTTCAAATATAAAAGACCCTAATAGGATAATAATACATTTAACTACATCAACATTACATGTACAATGTATATACAAGCATATTATAAGTTAAATAAGACGTAAATAATAATATACATGTACTGTATAGGTTTGAAAGTGTATACGTGGGATACACATGTAGCATGAAGCAGCAGATTAAGTGTACATTGTGATACACATGTACTATATAAGCATGAAGCACATTAAGTGTACAGGTGGGATGCACATGTATTATATAAGCATGAAGCACATTAAGTGTACAGGTGGGATGCACATGTATTATATAAGCATGAAGCACATTAAGTGTACAGGTGGGATGCACATGTACTATACATTTATAATGTACAGTGGACAGACACTTCTTTCTACCTCTTCTTTTTTCAATATGTAATTTCTCTAAAGCTGCATTCTCAGTTTTAAAATCTCTCAATTTCTCTCTCTAACTGTGTAAGCTTCTCTTTAACTTGTACATCAAGACCATTTGTAAAGACAAAGTAGGAGGAGTACCATCAGGTAGTGGTATTCTCTTGGTAGTGTTAGATTGCTGTGTATTAGTGGACACTTTCTCTAACATCTTTGCCTTAGCAGTATCTTTTCCTTCCTTAATGATGGAAATAGTTTAGCTACTAATGTAGATTGGTGGTGGTAGGCTAGCTAAATAAGTAGAACTAGTTGTGGAAGAGGTTGCTGTGTTAGTAGATGGGTGGTCAGTAGTAGGACTTGAATTTGGTTGAACAGAAGATGTTGGATGTGGGAATGTGGGTTTAGGGGACATGTTTGAGACTGTGATAGAATTATAGGATATTCTATATCACTGATTTCAGCATCAGTAGAGTCAGAATCAGAGCTATTACTACCTCCCTTTTATCAGTGGGTGGTAAAATACATACTTTCCTTACTCGTCCAGGACAACCATTAACAAAGTTGCCATTTTTTTAGCAATGGTATCATTAACAGTGGCTTCATTTTCTGTTCAATGTGTACTGTCCTGGTGAAGTGAATGGTGACATCTTTGGCAACATAAGATAAAGGTTTAATTTGTTTGGGTGTGTCAGCATTGAAACTATCCCATTCCTCTTCATCCCCAAACTGGATCATGTTTGGATCTGAGGGTGGAGTCCAGGTCTGAGTCTTCATCATCTTCCTGAACAGCAGGCAGCAGAGCAGTAGTAGCAGG
Source organism: Gigantopelta aegis (assembly GCF_016097555.1). Classification (NCBI taxonomy): domain Eukaryota; kingdom Metazoa; phylum Mollusca; class Gastropoda; order Neomphalida; family Peltospiridae; genus Gigantopelta; species Gigantopelta aegis. The sequence continues at coordinate 68,399 of NW_024533138.1, forward strand.
TATAGTACCACAATCAGATGTAGTCATTGACTTCCTTGAGTTTAGGCTAGTACAAGTCTCATTTTGTAAAGGGTCTTTAAATCAATGGGAAGTGAAGATACATTATTAGTATTTTGAGGATATTGTTATCTTAGTATTGTCTGTAGTAAGTGGTTGAGGTGTGACACTACGTTTATTAACTGGACTTAAGCTAAAGAGAAACGTCCGTCTCTGTTTCTCGTATAGTGATTTATTGATTGGATTGTCGAGATTTAGGACTGGAGGAGAGCAACACTATTACCTAATGCACGCATTACAATAGAACACTGAGATGAGAATGATGACTCTTGTGCGCTTGTTCTAACATCTCAAATTCAGCTAGTTCAGCTTCTTCCTCCTAATAGAAGAACCCAGGATTACAAGTCATGTGCTTGAATTAACAAAGAGCATAATAAAGTTATTATATATAAACTTTACACACAAGTCTAAAAAAACTTAAGTGTATTGAGACATTAGTGTTTAGACAGCTAGACTCTGTGTATACATGTACTGTGTTACCTTTTTTTCTTTGTCTTTTGCGAACTAAAAAGGGAATCTCACTTGGACAACGGACAAGGGTGGGTTGAGGTGGAAGTACATGTGTAGTATGCTATAGAGATAAAAGGACCATACTGTTTTTCCTAATATTATTAATTTGATAATAAAGGTTGTTGAAGACATAGTGATGATAGTGTCCTACAGAGTAGACCACAGGTGTGTAAGCTTCAGTATTAGTTCTTAACCACACTCTCACAGATGTTATGTACATGTATATAGTCAGTATATTTTATAATAGTATTTATCAACACACAAAGATGAATGAGTCAATGATATCATATTACCTCATATAACTGTAGCTTTTTTTCTAAGAGTTCTTCAAATGTTGATGCTGATCCGGGACCTGAATATGTATATGTACAATTATATGTATATATTTAATATGTACCTATTATGTGGTACACACAAATTACACTTTCTATAGTCACATGTGTTATATTTACTTACCTACTCCTGGTCTAACAGGGACGTCATCATGAGGTAAGTTATCAGAACTAGGAACTGAATGCATAATGATCCTAAAAAATAATAAATTTGTGTGTGATGTAATTTACAAAGTATAAGTACAAATTATTTAATAATACATGTACATAATGTACATAAATGTACCAAAATATGTACGATATAATCTATAGGTATACTAATATAATCTATAGGTATACTAATATAATCTATAGGTATACAATATAATCTATAGGTATACTAATATAATCTATTAGGTATACTAAATATAATCTATAGGTATACCAATATTATCTATAGGTATACTAATATAATCTATAGGTATGACTAATAATAATCTATAGGTATACTAATAAAATCTATAGGTATACTAATATAATCTATAGGTATACTAACTAATAAATCTATAGGTATAATCTAGTGCATGTATATATGAACTTTTATCCAAACATTATATATAAGCAAGAATGTAACTATGTTTATTTCAACTAACTTTAATATCTACATTGACATCCTTATTGCTTTTATCATAACGAGTCCCTCTTCAGGTTCTCTGTCGTCAAAATATTAGATTCAGGGGTCTGAAAAAACCACTGGAGTTGATCAAGTGTTTCCCTCCAAATCCTGAGAAGGTCTCTGCAATACATCAACAGCAGAGATGGTGGTCCACTTAACATACCAGAATCAGCTGAGTGTGTGGACGTTAGAGATGATGAGCCACTTTATAGTATGACCTTCTGGTTGAAGACTACCACAAATGGTGCATCTTTGTAATATGCATGCATTATGCCAGTCTGTGGTGAGGTCTTTGATGATATAAACATACTCATTACTGGTATTTTGTTCTGATTCTACAGGTTGGGGCTGAAGGCAGGTAAGCTTATTAAGATTCTCATTAGTATTGTCTGTGTCTTTAATAAGACCAAGACGTTTTTCTAATGGTATCTTGTTCATTTTTAAGACTAGATAATTCATACAGCATGCTGTTGTTCAAATAGATTTTCTTTGTTGTTTTGTTGCCATAGTCTAATGTGTTGAGGTTCTCTAGTACTTAACCAAGTTGACGGACATCTATAGATCCAGTAGTGGAGGTGAGAGATGGGAAGGTGAAATAACTGGAGGAGATAACACTTCTTGGGGCCATTTATAAAAGTTCCAACCTCTAAACAATCAACAAATATTTTTAATACTTTCAAAAAAATGGGGGAGGTCTTTACCTTATCTTGAGAAGGGCAATTCAAAGGTGTGTGTTTATTGACCACTGTTCTTTTCCGCCATTTGAACCGTCAAAACCGTAAACTCTTAGAATCCGTAAGAAGGTTGGCCTCCTAAACACGTGTAACGTTTTTCGACACGTTTGATAGAGAGGGAGAATGATCAAGTGTTGCTCTCCTTTTCAAATACTTTTTCATATATTTCTTGTTGTATTTAGTGGACTATCATGTCTATTGGCATACCTATCAAAACTTCTTCACGAAGCTGAAGGTCACATTGTGACTTTATAAACTACAGTGGGTGAGATATATCGAGGTAAACTGTAGAGGCAGAAGACAACATGAACTGTCAACTACAAAGTGACCTGTGTTACGAACAGAAGTGGTCAGGTATGCTTAACATCATGTTTTTATGTTAATTAGATACTGTTCTGAAACATATTGTTGCTTTTAGCACTAGAACTAAAATACATCTACTACTCATTGCTCTATTAGATGTTTTTTCTTGTCCTCCCCATTCTATGGACTTGATATAATACTTTATGTTTACATCTATTTGTGACCATAATGTGAAAAGGGAACATGTCATGTTTTCCTTGTAGGTTTTCTATATGAGACACAACGATATAAGTAGCTCATTGCTTTATATGAAATTCTTGTGTGCGTAGTTTTGTGCGTGGTAATCCGTTCATATTGTAATATATGTCCAGTAAAAAATAGAAACACTATAACCTTTACATGCATGGTTTCATATCAATATGTTCAATTAACTTTAACCCTGAATGCACGTTTTACACATGGAATGTGACACTTAGGCTTTATGACATCATATTATGTCACTCATGGCAAAATGGAGCTATATTCTGTAATGCAACTGGTCCTAACATACAAGTTACATGTGATACTCGCTATAACTAGACCCCTAGCATATAAATAATATTTAGTACTATATAAACTAGACTCCTTCCCTTAAAATTAACAGTGACTGTCATGACTAGTACATGTAAGGGAGATCTGACCATCATGATAGTTTATAACATGAATATTCCAATTCTCACTTCACGTACAATCCTATATGTCTGTATATATACTTTAACATAATGATATTTATATAATCCATAATCGCTTCTCTTGTTTGAACTAAGCATCACCATTGACTATCCTAAATGAACAAGCATGTAGATACTAATGTATGACCAATTGACCCTTATACCTAGAATTTATTGCACTCCTTTGATCAATCACCATTTATAAGATTCTCACTTACCATCATTTCACTCTATTTTGTGGTTAATGTATTGTATTGAAAATTTCATAATTAATAAAGGTTTTAAATTTTTAAGCTTTTCATTTTTTTATAGATACACAATTGGAACTGTTTATTCGAGGAAATATTGTTTTCTTATTGTCCCAGACATTTAAAGAACGTCCTATGTTTAAACCTAAAGTGGAGCTAAAGGTCTGCTTGGTCGGTAAATCCCTATGAGAAACACAAGGTATCTTTATAGAGCATGTCTTAAAAATTTAGATAAAAAGCTACAATTTTTCCAAATAATATAATTTTTATAAGACTTTTACTTGTTAATAAATGTTTACAAAAAATTTTCTTTTGAATTTTAGAGTTTTTCTCAAAGAATGACGTTAAGTAATGTTCCAAAAA
>NW_024533139.1:0-82981 GCF_016097555.1 Gigantopelta aegis
GGCATGAGTTTATCTTTTCAATTGAACATGATTGACCCAAAAATTGTTGAAATGAATTGTTTTTTTGTACCTGTGAAAGATATGCTAGGAATCCGATTAGAACATGAGAATTATTTGTGATTGTTCCAACAATGGACTTGAATTAGCTCCTTCTTGAAATGGAAGAGGATTGAGAAAATATTCTGTGATTTAAAAGTGGTGTAATCCTTCAATTGTGTGTTTGCCTCACGTACATCCCCTCTTTTTGAAACACCTCTACAGCGACAGCCATTTCATTTTTCGAAACGAAAATCAAATGGAATGTGTGACTCTTGCAATGAATGATAGAGGGGTTTCCTGTAGCTCATAGATAATCAATTGTTGTTTGGTCTTCTGGTGGTAAATGATGTAGAGAGATTACCTGTCTCAGTATGGACAAAGGAATAAGTCAGTTGAAGTATGATGGAGTATGAAAGAAGATGCAGAAAGTATCAAGAAGCATACACAGCAATGCTGTACTGTAAAGACTGCAGTAATCTTCTGTCATTCTTTTCTACTCCAACCTCCAGTTGTTTTGTCCAAACGACCCCTTTCAATATCAAATATTAATTTTTGATACACACTAATATGGAGATTTATAATAATCACAAAAAACCATTTTAGTAAAATTCCTAGCAATAAAACGGATATTCATAATTGCTAAAACATGAAACGATAGCATAATACAATATCACTATCCTCTGCCAAAAGGAAAGAAAATTAGATCACACTCTACACATTTATCCTTAAAGGTAAAATAAAAGTTTAAAGTAGTTAAATGTATGAAACTAAGAGTTTTGCTGGTCCATCTTAGAAGCACTTTGCGGTGAACAATGGAAGGACCTGATTTCTCGTATTCCTGTTTAGAGATCCACCTTTGTTGGAAGGTGGATAGAGAAGCCAAGATAGAACCACGATCCGATACATGTATTTACGCTCAGTTGGAGCAATGATCTTGATCTCATTGTCTGAGGAGCAAGAGTGAGACTCCTTTTTGCATCCTATTCAGCGATACCAGGGAAATTTGGCTACCACCAAGAGAACAGTGTTGCATATAGATCCTTACGGATATCCACATCACACTTCATGATTGGAGTTGTAAGTGGTTTCATGGATACCAGCAGATTCCATACCCAAGAAAGATGGTTGGAAAAGAGCCTCAGGGCAACGGAATCGTTCATTACCAATGGTGATAACTTGACCATCAGGCAACTCGTAGCTCTTTCCAAGCTAGAAAAACTGGTGGAAGCAGTGTCCATTTCTTGTTCAAAGTCAAGAGCAAACATAACAGAGCTTCTCCTTGATGTCACGGACGCTTTTCACGTTCGCTTGTGGTATAAAGAGTAACCACGTTCAGTAATAGGATCTTCATGAGGTAGTCAGTAAGATCACGTCCAGCCAAATCCAGACGAAGGATGGCATGGGGAGAGCATAACTCCTCGTAGATGGGAAACAGTGTGAGAGACACCATCATCCAAATAAAAACTGATACCGAGTTGTACACCAGAGCATTACAGAGACAGTACACAGCCTGAATGGCTAGCATATATAGCTGGGGTGTTTGAAGGTTTCGAACATGATCTGTGGTCATCTTCTCCTGCGTTTGTGGCCTTAGGATTAAGAGAGGAGCTTGCAGTCAGTAAGACCGGGTGTTCCTCAGGAGCAACACGGAGTTCATTGTAGAAAGTATGATGCCCAGGATCTAGTTTTGAAAGAAAAAACAGTAAGTACGCAAATGCATGTGCACAAACTGCAGTAACTGCAGGTTGTAGCGAATCAGTAAAACAAACAACAAACAAAACAGTAGTCAGTAATAAAATTAATGGTGAATTACCTTCTTCCATATCGTCCCAGTTAGTAACAATACCATGTTCGATGGGGTATTTCAGGTGTGAGGATCCTCTCTTGCTCTGAGCCTCATCTCCTACATAGGCAATCCCTTCTGTCCCATACCAACCATCACTCCCTGATGACGAGGGCGACCAACGATTGTGAAGGGAAAACAGCTCGGGAGTCTCGCCCCCCCCCCAGAAATCCAGCCTTGCACATACCGGATCCATTGTCTACACAGCAGAGCTGCAACGACGTCGTCATCCATAGCTCACAGATTTTCATAACCAAAACCAAGGAGAGAGACAAAGAGAAGAAATCGCAAGCGTTCAGAGTCAACAAAACTGACCAACAGAGTTCGCAGCAGGGTGGCCTAAGGTATAATGCTCACAATCGACCACAGCTACTCCGCCCTACTGAGGAAAGGATCCAGTTTTGACCAAATATGGTTTAACCCCATCCAGTTCTCATTCTTGGATTGGTCAAATTGACTAATGGCTCGATTTTGCTTCACATTACAGCGTTGTCAACCAACAAATCATATTTAGCCCGCGTGATGGTTGCTTAAGCCAACGTCTTGGTAGCTAAGGCTGGGATGCGAGCTACAGACTACACAGCTTACCCCTTTTTTGGCACAAAGGAGAGAGCACGCCGAAGGTGAATCGATTTTTTTCCCACCTTCATCCAGAATTGTTACTTTGATCGCTCAAGGATGGCTGCATTCAGCATTGGTAATTCTTTCAAATGGACTATATTGGTCTTATCAATTGTGCCAACAAATATCTCACTGCTATGAACAGTTCCAGTTCAAAGTGAATGCAAATGGACCAGTTTAAGAAAGAAGGCAGACCTGGAGCCTTTGGAGGACGTTGGAGACGATAAAAAGCCCTCAAGAGGCTGCTATAATCGTTACCTTTGAAGCGATAAGGATTGGGAGATAACTGCAAACAGCGAAGAGTCCCACAAGGACAATAAATTTACTACTGGAAACACAAAGATGATGGCAAAGTAGCCATTAGGAGTGCTACTGACGCTAACTTTGGAGGCACTGGAGATTAATCTTAGTGGCTTCGATAAAGAAGTGTCTGCAATCCACATTTGATCTATTCAACTCTCTCATAATGCCCCAGTTAAATCTGTACAACGTCAACCGCAGGGCCTATGCCTCATCTTTGATTTACAAAAATGGATGAGATTTCATGTAAATGAAGAACATTGCCTATGGGTTTTGATGCTACCATATCTGTGGAGTTCCAGTGAGGGAAAATATTCCTTCGTGCTTGCCAATAACAAGAAAGTAATGTGTCATGTACAGGACAACTGATCAATGGACCTTACTCACGATAGTCATTTATACTATTTATCTACAAGGAATCTACAAGTTGGTTTCACAGATGGCGGAAGGCCAAGTACCACGCTGGTGTGGGTGGCCAACGCTACCCTCCAATCTTGAAAGGCAACAATTGGCAAGGAGGAGATCTGTTTAAGTTCGAAGATACCAATCCACAAGTCCACGTTTGTATTGCCTATAATCAAGAAGTACGTGTCCTACACGTACTGGGAATTGAAGTTCGTAGCAAACCAAGGCTGAACAAAGGCAACAGATAGTGAATATTCCAGCTAATGTCAGTTGATCGTAATGATCTCTCTGGTAATGTGAAATGGGCTCTTTGTGGTAGGAATCAAAATACTGGAATTCAGAGAGCAATTTGGTAGCGATACCAATTCAGATGATTTTTTTCATCAGCACATAACCAATTTACCATATTGTATGGCAAGGTCCCTTGGTAAGGTTCAAAGCCAACAATGGAAAATGCCTTAAAGTTACAACATGCAAAATGGTCCATATTGTCTGGTCTGGAAATGAAGATGATAATGAATGGCAGTTTGTGTTAGAGATTGTTAACCATCCAATCATAACTCTTCGTTCAGAGTAGGGCTTTTTGGAACGCAAGGGAGCATCTGAATCCTGGAGTGTAACGTTCCCCGCAATACGATGTTTTCCGACTTGGGGGTATGCAGGAACGCTAACCAATTTCAGGGCTCTCTCGGTAAATATTGGAAGTAGAGGGCGACTCCATTGTGTTAACAATGGAATGCTGGATCAGATTTTTTTCATTGACTTTCGTGGCTCACACAGTGTAGTATTGTTGCTCCCAATCGTCAATAATCATTGTTGCTCCCAATGGTCATATTGCGACTAATAAGAACAAAATGGAGACTTCAAGATAAACCGAGGTGACAATGTAGCAAAATCTACTTTATGGAAATATTAGATGGTCATTTACAGGCTTCTCAACGTCCTAACAATTTAACTAACCATTTGCACATTATAGCTTAGTCCCATCCTATTGATAACAATAGGATAGAGAATCCTACTTTAGTTAATTTATCTTGTAAATTTTCAGCATTTTTGTCACTCTTACATACTCATTTTGTATGTTAATTGGTGTAATGTCATTTGGTAGTAGTATTTGCTATATACTCTATTTCATTACAACCCATTTTCCAAAGAAACACTTCCCTCAAAACAAACAACAAATATGGCGCAATAAAATATTATTTTTTTTCAACTATTTGATGACAATCTTCATCTTGCATCTGATGTTGGAGGACGGCAACCCGCTAGGACTGTATTTAGTACTGTTACCCTGCATAACAAGGTACCAGCACTCATTTAAATAAAATATCTTGACCTTCATTTTACCCTCAAAGCCCAACACAATCACCAACTGTACAAAATTATATACATAATTTGTGTGGACAGGAATGTATGATATAGATTCTTTGAGGGTAACCAGCTGGTGCCAGCCATGAATAATAAACATATTTTTGGGTTGCTTTTACTCCCCCAGAGGAGGTTCAGCACTACCGACAAATCCCCTTTATAGATATATAATAATATAGGAATTTTTACATTTGGAACAAAAGCTAGGGAATGTACCGAAACAAAAACACACTATTCCAGTCTGGTGATTATAAGTTAAAAATAATCATTACACTAATAGTTTCAACTTCACTTGAAAGGCATTAAAGTCAACTTTGGACTAACATTAATACTTACCCATACTAGTGCATACTTAATGTGTCAACAATGCTTCTGTGAATAGCATGGCACTAATAAAAAAAACAAAAGGAAAAAGTAAGTATAAAGTAGGAAATAATGTTACCAAATTAACCAGACACAAGGTGTCGTAGAGCAGTTACTTCACTATACATTATCACATATTTTAGCATACAACTGCTTTACTAATGAGTAATACTATAATGTATGTGCTGACCCGAAAGAATAGCTAATCAGATCACAAATTGATAGAAAGACAAAGGATTCTTCTTACCCACATGTTCAACAGTACATCTGTTCTTAGTAATATTAGGCATGTCCACTTAGCCAAATCAGGTGGCTCTAGGATAGTAATATGTATGTTAAAAAATTATTTAGTACTAGTAATATTATAGAATCTGCTTCGCTAACTCCTTTTAAAAACAATAAGAAAGTAGGCAGTGAATCTGAGGTGAGTAAATGTGTTCAGGTAACAGATTCAGGAAAAGGAAAAGCTTCCTCAACAGAGTGCTATTATTAATTCATTAGACATAAAGTAAACTTTTTTTTCATTCACAGCCAACTTTAAAAATAATGGTCGTTTTTTGCTCATATACTCTCCTCCTCCTCTTTTCTTAGTATAAACTCGTAACACTGCTGTAGATATTCCCCATATTTGGTCTGAGTGAGTAAATGTGTTCAGGTTAACAGATTTAGGAAAAAGGAAAAGCTTCTCTCAACATTTTTGCTATTATTAATTTCATTAGACAAAAGTAACATTTTTTTCATTCACAGACCAGGCCAACTTTAAAATTATGTGTTTTGGCTCATATACTCTAGCCTCCTCTTTTTTTTTAGTATACAACTCGTAACAGCTGTAGATATATTCCCATATTTGGTCGAGAAGATAATCCAAGTAAGTTTTTAAGACCACAACTGATGACTATCTGAATTATCTTGTCTAAAAGTCTGTCCATTTCTTCAATAGAAATTGTATCTACTCTTGTTGTAGCACTTGATGATGGATGGATAGAATAGATCATATGATGAATGTAACAATAAAATGGATGGATGGATGAATGATATGGATGGATAAAATTGCATAGTTACAATGTTGTAGTAAGAATAGAATAAAAAATGGGATTAATAAGGATGAATGAATGGAGAGCAAGTCATAGAAGATAAACATAGTCAAGACAGATGGAGTGACATTACTATAAGCTGTTCTTACTCTTAAAGTAAAATACTAAACAAAAACAATAACATTGCAGTACTGCATTAGTAGAGCATATCCAAACTTACAATTAAATATCAAAATCTGTTTACATAACAGACCTGTCAAAAAGTAAATTTGACCTATATGGTCATCTGTGCCCGCCCCTCACAATGAACTCCCATATAACACATTTTAGATAAACTCTATTACCCAAAAATAACCATCAATGATCTCATGCTAATTCAAAAAGCCGAGAATCTATAACTATCAATGTAACAATAGTGTTTAAAATACAACTTAGGTCAAAAGCCTAACTAACTTAAGAATCTCTCAATAATAAATAAATAATTCTCATTAGAGTAATACTATTCCATTAATAGTGACTAAGACTCACACAATTCACTATTATTCACGATTTATGATGCTTTCCAATATAATATTATTTTTTACTCCCAATGGTTCAAGGGTCAATTTTTTGCTGTGCTGATATTTAAGCCATCAAGCTCCTGTACCCAATATGTAGGTGGTTTGGCAAGCACTAACAAAAGAGAGACTGATATCCCTCCTCAAAGTTGACACGAACTCTATTACAATTAATCAATTTGTGTAATTAAAGTTGGCACATAACCCATGTACCATTATTTAGCAGCACATCTAGCTCACCTGCTGTGCAATCTTCTCGTAAAGATGACTTTCAGCATTGAAAATTCTGTAAGGATAAAAAGTTAGGGAAACAAACAGGCAATTGGTGTATATAATACAAACAATACCATCAACATTAACTAATTTATTCATTACAAGTTTTAGGTATCTTGAAGAGTGCTCATATCAAGATTTCATTTACATGACAAATAACTAGTAACCAAAGTAATCCCTAATTCCCTAAACATGATGATTTGTTGTTTACATCAATTTTTTTTTTTTTCATAAAAAACTATTATCTTCTTTATATTTTATTTACATTCATTTATCCATAATGTATCCATCTACTATCCACAATCAACTATCCTAACTTGGACATGCCTAAAACTAAAAATAGTAACAGGCAGTGTTGCTATAAATGAGAATTAATATTCATAAAATTAATGACATTTATCAGTTTTCCAAAGAAACTACTAGTAAACTATGATATTGTCAACTCACCTACCAGACTAACTACATATACTGGTAAGAAACAGCTGTCTTATTGACAAGGTAGTCAATCATTTGATCTCAACAAAGCAACAACAATATCCCCATCACAACAAAATAATTAATACAAGACAGATGTCCTAAGAAACCATCATTAGCAGATAGCAGAAAGCACACAGTGTGGATGGATACTGTATTCGTGTAAAAATAACGTGCACCATTTTTTCATTTATTTTAGTTGAAAGTCAGCATAGAGTTAATAGAGCCAATCACACCTCCCTTCTCTTGTCTTAAAAAGAAGATTATAAGTACGCTATAGTCATTGTCATTTATAATAGGACCTATTACAATAATGTTAGAAGACAATGTACATCTATAGAACTTTACTATTGAAGTACATGTCTGGGCGGTCTTTTGTTTAGTCTAATACCAACACTATACCAATTCTTTTCCATATAGTTCTCTATATGGATATATGAACTACATTTTATATATTAGTATAATTATATAACTCATGTTCATCAATGGCAGTATTGGCTGTCTTTATTTTAGGTACTGGTATAAAATGGAAGACAATTGGTTCTATGCTACTGTACTGGATTACTTTTGTATTTCTCCTTTAGAAGCATCTTACAACATCTTAAACTAAATCTGCAGTTCAGCTACAGAATATGACTTGTCTCCCGTCTCCCACGCCTTTGCTTGTGAAGCACCTTTCAATATCCCAGGAGATCAAGGCAGTGAATATTAGCATCCATTATATCTATAAAAAGGAAAAAAGGAGTATATCAGTTATAATTTTGAATCTCTCCCTAAAAGGGCAGGTGTTGAACTAGTGATACTAGCAAGGCCAAATATTTCATCTATTGATATAGAAGGCATTCCAATAGTTGTTATCAATACTAGACGGACATATTATTTATACAAGACCTCAATGACTCGCTGGAATCGTAGGTTAATGTGGTAATTCATAGGATGCACTCTGCGCTGTGTGTAGAATGTAAGTAGCATTTAGTAATGTTGACTACATAACATGAGAGGGAATAGTTGTTAACTAATTAAATTTAATGTGCTGTACCTTTCCAACTGATGGAAAACGCACTAATGCTACTCGTTGCATCTCCCTGATTTCATAAACCATCAAATCCTCACCCTATCAAAAAGATATTGAACATGTATAATGTCTTTTATTGATATAAAAGTAATATAATAGTATATGAATACTAGCATGTTAGACAAGGAGTTTTGTAAAAAGAGAAAAATTATAAGTTTTTTGAAAAAAAATCATAAGATTGCTTTTGACAAAACTCTACTATCGCTTCTGAACAACACAATTAAGACTTTTAACATGCCCAATATCCACTTCACGCTAGCAGTAAACACCACGTTATAGGTCGCAATATGTGTTAGTACATAACAAGCTCTTTTAGAAAAAAAAATAATATTAAAATTGTCAAATGGATTAGTCAAGGTCGAGGCTACTCTACTCGAAAAAAAATTGATAAAATAGTCAAAACGATAAGTCAAGAGGTCGACCACGATGGGATTGCGAACCCACAATCTTCTGATCCGAAGTCAGGACGCCTTATCCGGTTAGGCCACGCGGCCTTGACACAAACGAAAGAGAGGAAACTATCAATTTAATTGACACTTACAGTACTCTACATTTTTACTTTGCTCCACCAGCAACTTGGAAGATTCTTGCAAAATAAACTGTGAGTCTATATTTGGCAAGTTTGCCCTTTCAAAAGAAAACCAGATGATTACTCAGTTGCTGCAAAATAACAACAAAAACTTAATGCAATAAAACGTGTACAATAATATAGCTACAAACTAAACTTCTATATAATTATTTTATAGACATAATTATTGTCTTTTCACTTTTAAATATTATGAATAACAAGTGGATAAATATTGAGAGGGGTAAAATGTAGTGGATTACCACTAAATAGTATTTGTCAGGCACATAAATCTGACAATTCATTAAAATAGCAAAAACGCAGACCAATAAGACTAAAGGAAGGAATAGTATTATCGAAGGAATTGTTTCCATATGCAATTGTGTATCAAAACTATATATTGATTATTATGCAGCTTGAGTATTTTACTGCTGATATGTAAGTTGTTGTTTCTAGCCAAGATACTGAGTAAAAATTCAGAGGTAGGAAGCCATGAATTGATATGAAGACAGAACTCAGATCTGTGATCTGTTCTTTCTTCGACAAAAGTAACCATAACCTAGTCTGCAGTTTAAATTTCATATCACAACCTAAAAGTCCAGTAAATCAAAAACTTCTGTAAAGAGTGGTCTTGAAATAAAGTAATAATTTTGGGGTGGTGTGACATGTAATAATACATGAGATTTTACTGAATCATAATAATTATTAATTATTAATGTTTATTCCAGCTACACTTTAGGATTTGGAGAGGTTTAGGGGCGCGAGTTTCTAATAATATTAATATCTCATTCTCATTAGGAACTTATAAAAATTCAATCACAGTCTTTTCCTGATTCATAGTCACACAGTCATAATACAATTTATTTTTTTCAATATTAATATTGCGCAAACAAACCTCCTATAGATTGGAGAACTTTGGAATGAGCCACCCATGTACGTAACCTGACTACCTATATTGTTATAGGTATCTGGAATACTCCGAAATCCAGATTACAGATTCCTGGCAAAGATTGGTAAGCAATCTTGAGAGGGAAGTGGAAGGTTCTGAGAACAACGCATAGTCAGGATTTCTGCATCCGTAAATTCGCTTTCTAATTCTTATTCCGTTAAGTACTAGGGTTAACTCTCCCACAAGTGAAATCATTATCTACTTTTATTGTCATTGTAATCCCATGCATAATTTACCATGTTGTATTCTACTTCTTGATACATATTATGACGCCTATTCTATAAATGGTTAAGCATACAATTACAGGTATGAGCATAAGTGGTAGCTATCTATTTCTGGTATACAGGATTCTAAAAGGTGGTTCACTCTCATAGTGCACAATCAAGCATAGGGTTTGTATTTTAAGCTTTGAACTCGGCCTGAAAAGGACTGCTACACGGTTACTTATTATATTATATAATATACATAATATATCTTATATATTAAATCTACATCATAAATCAAAAATCAAACTGATGAAACACTTCTCAGTCGCTCAACAAGTATTAATGGTCGTTCTAGAGTGTCTGACACTAGCTACTCAGTATTCTTTTCTACATTGAATGCTGAGAAATCCAGAGCTTGTTAAGCACTCATTTTATCTTTATATTTAAGATAACCTTTGTTTTTCTGATTCCTAGCTATCTGCTTTCTCATTTTCTTGTATCTTTCCCTTGTTTCCCCCAAGAATCCCCATCTTTCAATTTTTATTTTAAACCCTCAAAGTAACTACATACTCGTGTTTCTCAGCGTGGGAGGCAGTGACTTTCAATGTACATCACGTTAATTAATTTAGAGTCACGTATGAGTATTAAGCACGCGCATCCACTACACACCAATCTTTTAAACAAGAAGCTGATGCACAAGTATCTCTTTTTAGTTTTTATTGTAGTTATGCATTAGGTAAGTATACTCTTGATTTATAGCTAAATAACTTTCATCTTAATTTTAACTGCCTAGGTATAATAGTTAGAAGCTTATGAAGAGGTCCGTTTTGTTGAAGTCTTTGTCAGGGCTAAGAAAGACGTATAATCAAGTAGTTTTCATCAAGTTGCTCCCCTTTGCACTGGATAGTCTTACCGTGGCAAAAAAGAGGTATCAATCGCTGCTAGCAGACATTCCGAACTTTTTTGAAGTATGAGAAACCTTTTCGATTCAGGAAGAACAACTTTTGAATTGAAAACGTGTGTTAGCTGATGTTAATGTGGGAATTCATATATATCATGCCAAGAATCTTTTGAATTTTAAATCTACTTCACTTTTCATATAAGCATTTT
Source organism: Gigantopelta aegis (assembly GCF_016097555.1). Taxonomy (NCBI): domain Eukaryota; kingdom Metazoa; phylum Mollusca; class Gastropoda; order Neomphalida; family Peltospiridae; genus Gigantopelta; species Gigantopelta aegis. Next base: position 11,183 of record NW_024533139.1, read on the forward strand.
AGTATGTCTTGCATACAGGGTGTACATAAGTTTACAAGTGCATTAGAATTTGGACAAAGTGACCTTTTGGTCCTACAAATCTCTGTGGCTGATCTTACGAGAGAAATCATGTCACTGAAGAAATGAATTCAATGATCAAATTTTTACCTTGGCTTGGAAATCATGGAGGCTCACCAAGAAAAGGTTTGTGACATTCATTTTTTGTGTGAACATAGGGTTGAGATAGCACACATTAAGCTGAACTATAACAATATATTCATTTTTGCAATGTATTTTCTACCACAAGGAATTTATCTGTGGTTGTTGGCAAGTTCAAATGTCAATTTACTTTCCTTAATGACATTCACGAATTTTCTCATGATTTTCTTTTCTTGCAGTTTATTCTGATGTGCTCACATTGATTTCCTAGTAAAACTTCATTTATTATTATGAGAAAACCGCAACTTGCACAACAAAAGCTTCCAAAGATACACAGTTCAGATCGTATTTTTATTCTTGTTTCTTATGTGTTTATGTTTGTTTTTTTCTCTCTGTGTTAGGCTTAAAGATCCCACACCTTCTCAGGTAGTACTATTGTATATTATCAATTACATTTATGTTGTATCATGGCCAAAAAATAAACATGTATTGTTATAATTTAATTGATTATTCTGGATTTACTATAATGTACACGGATAAACTGGAGAGTTTGTGACGGTAGTATTTAAGGAAGAATAAATCTAAAGGGCATTCAACTTAACAGAGGACATGTTTCTCTAAGTTGTGTATTGTATGCTGTTTGTATAATTAGGATTTGTATATCCATTTTTAAGGATAAGCAATGGGTTTTGCGGAGCGCTGGTCATTGTATGCACTTTTAAAACTAACTGTAAGATGTAGACTAAGTTTTTGTCTTCAATGTTATCCTCCATCTTTTTTCATCGACACCTTGGCTATTGTAGTAAACTCCATTAGGTGTCAGCCTGAGCACTGAAAAAGGTAATTGTTTTCTAGTTACATCGAAAGTATTTTAGTAAAATGAGTTCGGGGTGGAACAGCGTTTTTTCTTTGCTGTACTGGTGATCTTGTCTGGTGCAAATGCATTCTGATGAAGACAAAGTTCGTGCCATGGATGAGCCAAAGCTGGCGAAGGATTTAATCGGCTGCAAAGTACGCTATTTCCTTTTCTTCCACATTGCTCTCGACATTTTTCTCAGTTATGAGCCAAATTCAAACCACGAGGAGCTTTTGTTTCAATGAATGTTAAATCACTCCACCATCAAACTACATTTGTCATAGATGTAGGACCAAAAGGTCATTGATCAAATTTTGTCCGCATCCAATAGGGTACGTTCACATTCCTTGTTCTTTTCCCTCCGGTTTGATTTGTTTCTTTCAGGATCCAACATATGACAAATCTTCGTTTGAAAACGTCCATCTGGTATCTCCTATGCCTCTCAGTGTTTCTGTTGCTCCTTCCAATGTACATGTACCTGGAGCTATGGTGGACCGCTTTGGCCAAATGTTGTTGTAACGCACAGTGTAGACCTTGACGAGCATTAATATAATAGTGTTCATATCATTACGTGTGTGCTTCAAGGGTTGCTGCTGACTCATCCAACCGTGAAAGTGATGGCTCCTGTGTGTGGGAGCCAGAAAAGGAGACCATCCCTCCTGAGCTACCCTGTAGCATTTGTAAAGAACTGGTACGATGATGCTGTCATCATTCCTTGTGTGTGCCGAGAGCTTTTGATGAGAATGTGAGTATATTTTGTTCTCGTCTGAGTCCTATGTATTCAAGAGACTGAGCTCCTGTTCTGTATTAGAAAAACAGGTATCAGAGAATATTTACTGGAAAATGACTTCACTTGCTATTTTCATCAAGAATTTGATGTTTCACCTGAGTCTCTGGTTGCCGAATAATCACTAAAGCTGTAAGTATATTAAATTAGACAGTAACCAGATGAATAAACTTGAATTTTGTTATAGCGGCAGCTGTTTTTGATTTTGTTCTTTAACCTGAGGCACTGAGATTCAGTGTCAACTTGTTGTAACATTTTCCTCTATACATTGTAGAGCTGCACTACAAAGTTTCAAAGTCGTCAGACAGAGAAGAAAAGTATGCTGTAGCCTCCGAGGTCTCCAGCCATAATGGTCTCTTCTACAGATAGTGAAAAGACAGAACCTCTTATGACATCTACTCTTCACTCATCTACCTCTACACTTCATGCTTCTTTACCATCCCATCTCAGTCATGAAACATCCATTCTTCTCAACCTTCGTCTCTCAGTGATACTTTCAGCTGTGACAGCCACTTCTTTTAGGAAGCAGGACTGTGACAACGTATTAACAGTAGACACTAAGGTTGCATAGTGATAGTCTCTAATGTCAATGAAGTACCAAGTCGCCACACAGCACACATCTCTCCTGCTGTTATGTGAGGCTAAATGGAAGTAGAATTTGATTATTTTATCCATATTACTTGTATAGTATTCACCAGTTACTGTGGGGCTTCAACTGGTAATAGTTTCACACCTCCACCTCCATCAATCATCACTACATCTGCTGGCAGTTATTAAAGGTTAGCATCCAATGTAAAATGTAGCCCTGTTTTTACTGTAGGCATCCATAGCTCCTCTTCTTCCTAACTCTACAATCACAGCTCCGCATTGTTATCCCAACCCCACGCAGCTACCACACCCATCTTCAGTAATCCTACAGTCACATTACCTATCACTGGTTGGGTCCTGCTCTTTTTTCCTCCGCTTCAAGCCCCTCCTGTTGTTCTTCCTGGCATGCCACTCCCCTTTGACTGTTCCTATAGCAGGTACACACCCCTTTTTGGCACCAAGACCACCAAATCTTTGCAGAGGTATGTGTGTTATGTTAAATTATAATATAATTTTTGTTATTATGGTGATGTGTTAGTACTCCTACTTCAACCACTTGAATTCTGCCTCAATGGCTAGACTATCTAAACTGCTTGCTGTTGCTAATAACACAGTTAGTCGTCAATCATACACCTCCTCTTCTATGGAAGAATTCCTATCAAAACCAAAACTATTACAGAATTTGTGAGTTGTATAAGATTAGTAAATGTGATTATTTTGTGATGACTTATCAGAACTAGTAGGACAAAAGTCGTTCTCGTTCACGGGACCTGTTTTCTTTCTCTTCAACCAGTACCCCCGCTCTTCACCATCTCGGTCTTCAAGATCTCCATCTCGCCCTACGTTCAACGTTTCCCGTAGTCCCAGGGGACATTTCCCGCACAAATATGACCAAGAAGCCACAGACACATTCACATAAAAAGAAGAGAGAATAAAAGAAAGAGAAGAGATGGCGACATAGAGAGATTCAGAAAAGCACAAACCTAAGAAAAAGAAGAGGAGTCATAGTCACTGCAAAACTAGACAATTGGAGGACTGTCTGCTCTAGAGTAGAGAGCCAACTGAAAGCCTCAAGTTAATTGGCTTTGTTGGGGTACGTTAGATGAAGTGAAATCATTAGGAGACAAAAATAACAGCATAAGGAACAAGTGAACACCTGACTGCGTATGATTTACTCAAAGTAGATAAAACCAGAAACTGTGACTCCAGTTCAACAAGATGATATTATCCACTCCAAGCAGATGTCTTTACTAGGTTCGCTTCATCAGACTTTGATGATGAAGCTATGACAAAAATAAGAAAGAAGAAGAAAACATAAGGAGAAAAGGTACAAAATTCAGAGTGATTAAAAGACGCTACTTCCATACTTTAATGGCAAGTGGCTGCTAAAGCATCACAAGAAACACAAGCATCACATGAACACGAGAGAGCAAAGAAAAAAGTCAATAACAAAAAATCTTCAAAAGAATATAATCCTTTATAAGTACTTTCAGAAATGACTCGTATAACATGAAATTTTTTTGTCATTCTGCTTAATAAATTCTAATTTATGATATTATACTATATTCACATTGTAAATTTGTTTATAAAAATTCATTTTGGAAATGAATACAATGATTATGAAAATAACGTTAAGAATGACATGACAAAAGCAAATAATAGCCAGGTCTATACATTTTAATTCTGGAACCTGGCTTTGTTGTTATGCACAGAATTAATTTGTTTGATCAATCTAATCCTTCAGCAATTTCAAAGCATATTATCGATGTCTGTAGCTGGGAATTGGCATCGACATTCCCTCTTCAGGAACATGTTTGCCAGTGACGACCATACTATCAAAACCTTCACCTGTTAACAGTCCCATTAGTCCACCAGGCTTATCAGCACTCTTACTCTGTTTCATGTTGAAATGTAACTCACCTATCTTCATTATATACTAATGAGAGAGAGAGAGAAGAGAAGAGAGAGAGAGAGAGAGGGAGGAAGAGAGGGAGAGAGGGGGAGGGAGGGAGGGAGAGAGAGAGAGAGGGAGAGAGAGAGAGAGAGAAGAGAGAGAGAGAGAGGAGCATAAGCTAACCGCGCATATCACAGTTTGCTTACTGTATAATAAATGGGTCCAACCTCAATACTGGTGCATAATATGTACACAGACATTGAAAGACATCACAATTGCCACTGGTATTATAATTAAAGATTGCTGATAATAACATGACAAAAGTAATATCCTTACATGTCAATGGAGAGAAGTAGAAACCAAGTGAAGTTCAATAAAGGTCTTCTATAAAAAGGAGGTGGCATAGCTGGTCGAAGTGAAGGATGAGACTACAATATTGTATGTAAGTGGCATAAGCACATCTCTGTTCTCAATGACCAACAGTCTAAAAATTAGCAAACGCAGTTAATTTGATTATCAAAGATCTACTCACTGTAAAACAGCTTGAGCAATGAACATTTGAGTTTCTTCAGGATGACCTAGCTGTGATAACTCAACTAACACCTTTCCAATTCCTCTGGCCTATTGGCATATGTGAAATGTTTACGTGATTTTCTCAAATTACCCTCTATGCGTTGTTAGTGGATATCATAGAAGGACACAAATTGGTCATCTTTTACCTTCAAAATAAGCAAACGCCAGTAGTTTATGAAAACGTGCATGACCATGTCCTCATGTCCTTGTCACTAAACTTGTCCCACCTATAAAACAATAACATTACATACAAATACAATAATAAATCATATAGTTGCATTGACAACTAATAAGAACTCACTTGAGTGCTGCTCTCATAAACATGTCTCTGTTAGTTTTGCATAACTTGTAGTTTTGTTTGTTCTTCTTTGTTCAAAGCTCCACTGGACATATTTGCATGCCAGCTATCCATGGATGAGGGCTATAGTCTTCCTCCTTGAAGTATTTATAAGAACAAAATAGCTCTTCAAGTTTGTCTAAGGGCAGTTATTAAAGGAGTGGCTAAACAAAGCATCTTACCAATTATTTCACTTTTAACTTTGTGTCTCTTTTTCCTTGAGATATTCCACTAGTAGAAGGGCTAGCTCTGTACCACTCTCCCACTAAAAATTTGAAATATTGAAACTTGATGACGGTAATATTATAAAAGTGGGGATTTTAGATTTCCTGTCTCATTTCATACAATCAGATTAGGGGATTTATTTTCTGGTGTCAATCTCTAAGGCACTAAACAAACAATACCCCCTACCATCACTTTTCCCCACGAGAATTGTCCATTGTACCTGATCATGGCTAAGCAGTTGTACAGTCCCCCTTCTGAAAGTAATATCCATGCTTCATCGTTCCTACCCAGGGAAACGTATCTCTCATAAAAACCCGCAGCGTTTGATGCGCTTCATAATAATGCCTTTGTCAGTGATACTCTGAATCTCTCCTCTACTTTTCCTGTCTTCGCTAGCTTTCTCTTACCCTTTGCAACTAGCTTTCTCCTTACATCCATTTCTGCTAAAGAACTCGTGGACCTAGGTATTTCAATATTACTTTTACTACAGAAATCATACCTGTATACGTACAAAAGAATTTCCTTGCTTCTTGAGTGACTGTCTGGTATCAATACAAGAATTAGAGGAAAAATAACTAGTTTACACAAAAAGAAGATAGAATGCCTCTCCTAGAAAGACAGCCTCACCCGACAAACGATAGTTTGTCTACTCAGTTAGCTGATACACAAACGTTGCTGTCTGCTTTTCAAGGAGTAATTTCAAACGAGGATGATGAAAAAAAACAAACTGAAAGATTAATCAGACTGTCAAGACGGGCAAAAAAGACGACATAGGTAAAAAAGACGGTTTGCGTAGTATCTGTGTTTTACATGATGATCGAAGGTGGCAGCATCAAGCTAACAGTGTTTACTGTTGGTACCAAGACAAAAAAACTTTTATGTGGTTATATAAGCTACTTTAAGCCAGGATGGCTTGAAGAAGTAAAAAGCCAAAACTTCACTCACTTTCTCTTTTTGTCTTTTTCCTCCTTCCTCCCTGTGATCGTGGTAAGAAGGGTTCGGTTTGAGAAAAGCAAAGAGTCCTATTGACAACACTCAAATGGAAGCTGACTTCTTTACTCCTACACCTCAGGGCACAGGGAACTTGCACGTTAACAATGTAGTGGTTGTCCTTCCTGAAAAAATCTACACAAAGAAAGAGAACAGACAAAAGATTGCTGGGCATTATTGGAACATTATTTAAAGCTGGACGGACAGAAGGCAGCATCTGTATTGCAGCATCAGCTTAGGAGTCTTTGCAGGTATACATAGACTTGATGTATTGATGGATCTTTGCATAGACAAATAGGATTATATGCTAGAGGGTGGTCTAGTCACATCATCTCTTATTTGTTTTACCCATAGTGTGTGCCAATAGTTGAATTAAACACTGTAACAACTATCCCTACAAATGTAGTGTCCAGACTAGTAATAGAATATTCTTGTGTAAATAACACTTATTAAATTAATAATCTATTGAACATATGACAACAGCATCCTTCTGATAAGACAGTGTGAACAGTGTTTGTTGTGTGTTTGGAAGAGTTTTATGTATGGACTCTACTATGATATGACCTTATGTTTATTGTGAAAGTAGAACAGATCACTAATTCAACATGCAATGTTATCTTGGTATCTTATTCTCCCCTCCCTCTCCCCCCTCCTCTCTCTCTCTCCCTCTCTCCCTCTCCTCTCCCCCTCTCTTTTAGCACCTCAACCTAAACCAATGGAAAGTGATAATGCCTATTGGAGCATTTACCCAAAACTTGTTGAAGATTTTCGGCCATCATCTCGTGTTTTCACTTGGACTCAACTATCATGACAAGAGATGTAAGTAATACTCATTATATCATCATCATTATCATGATCAAGTTTATTAATTTTAATGATTATCCAAACACAATAGTAACTACTCGTTACTGTTAAGACTTGGTTTCGTTATAAATACTTTAGTATGTGACTATACCTCTCTAGATGGCTGAAGGAGCACCCATTTACTAGAATTGTTCTCATAAACAGTATCAGTACAGAGTTTCGATACGAGTTCTATTCTCGTGTGGCACGTTACACACACATACAGTCCATTAACGGAATATTACTGGACGGTTTGGACATTGAAAAAGTTACAGATGTCTTTAAAAAGTTACCAGATCACCACATTCAAATGATGTTACGTTACGTTCACAATGATAAGAGCGAATTAAAACTGATAGTAGTCTCGAGGCAGGCTTAAGTCCTCGTTCTGATCATCCTCCTCCATTGCGAGAACTACCTACTCCGGCTTTCAACCTTATCTGTTGCATCACACCCTGATCCTAGACCAACCTCTCTTAAGGGGAATTATACGTATCTGGAGAATCCCTTCTCTTACCACTTCCTCTCTTCATTCTTGGAGACAATTACCGCCTTTGTAAGCAACTATATAAACTTCTATCAGAAGAAGGACCAGACACTCCAGAAGGTACTGTTTACTCTTTACACAAAAGCACTCGTTCAAACGGAAATATTCCAACAACTAACAGACCTGGAAATGCGTTTCAGAGGTCAGTTTCTGTTCCACACAATTCCTCTTATTCAGTAACAGATGAAACTAAAGACCTTTATCTTCTATTTCTTCTGAAGATATCAATGAAGTAGGGTGATTCTGTTAGCCTCTTCACAATCGTGAAAAAGACCACACCCAACCTGTAAGACGTCGTACTAGTTCTTTTAAAGGCATCAGCTCCAGCGACAAATGCATGTCAAGATCAGAAGTCCCATTGTCCAAGTTTGAAAAATTACCCGACCTTCAACACTCGTCTGAATTTGAAATACCCAGTGTGACTTCGGCCATTAAGTCCAGGAAGTTTACCCCTCGTCAGGACAGCTCCGAGGCTGTACCTCAACATCGATTTATCCTCCATTTACCAAATCCAGACCTAGACAGACTCATGACACATTTTGGTACTTCAAATCAAGTGGAGTTTTATTTGGTAGTCATTGGACCTAAAGATCTGATTGCCAACCCATTGTGCCAGTATGAAAACCTGTTTTACTGGTCAATTTGATTCATACTTATGTATCTCTGAAGTCAAACGTACGTTTGTTTGTTGGAATGTATAATCGATCGACGGTTATGCAACTTCATGTCCTCGAAAGTGTCCAGAATATTGAATAATATTCTTGTGGATATCGTCAAACGATGAGAATTCCATTTGTAGAGCAGGGCTATGTTTTCTTGTTTGATTTAGAGAACAGTGCAGCGGAATGTGAGTATCTGTGTTCTTGTATCGCATAATTGTACCAAACTTTTCTATAAATCATCTTTTTACTATGCACGTGATTTTTCACAACAGTGTATTTCAGCCATTTCCACAATTTCAAAAACTTGCATCTGATATTGCTCTCAATAAGGACCGTGCCTTGTTGGAGTCCAAATATGCGATGGGTGAGCGTTTTCAATCATTCTTTGATCACCACCACCATGTCCATTGCCTCCTGGTTATTATGAGACATTGGCAGCTTATTCTACTGCCTGCATTTCAAAACATTGTGACGGTATGATGTGGTATGTGTGCATCCTTATGATTACTTCTCTCACCCCCCCCCCCCCTCCCCCCCCCCCCTCTCTCTCTCTCCCCCTCTCTCTCTTTTTCCTTAGGTTGTCTATTAATGCCCTCTGTCATTCCAGATCTCCTCAACCACTGTGCTCAACTTAGTAATTATGCTATCCAAGTCTTTGATGATCCTCTTTTTACGCAATCTTCCTCTAATTAGCATCAATCTCCTACGTCATAGTTTTAATCAACTCCACCCTAACAATATTAAGGATTTTCAGCTGGTCATTTGGTGGATGGAACATCTAAGTATCATATACTCTGTTGGAAACTCAATGGTGATGAGAAATTTTTATTCCTTTCTTACTTCACTATCAGCTCTCTGATTGGCATTGTACAATTGGGATGAAGATAAAGTGGAGACAATGTTTGAAGATTCAACTGTTCTCTATACCCAGTTCTCAACTCATGTCCCAATGACAATACCATCTTTTTCACAAGATTCTTGCACACATTATGCAGAGTATTTTAAAAGAAGGTGCTCAGCCAGTTTGCTTTTAAAATCCTGACTCTCCAGAGGTTGTTCTACCACTCCACGACGACAACAATGATGAGTTCTTGTGTGAGTCTCGGGTCAAATATCGTGCCATACAAAATATGATAGAGTTCAAGGCCAAGTATGTTACTCAATTATGTATTACTTCCTGCCACAATACATTCAATGTGTTTTAATGTTTAATTTCCTTCATGTAATTAATAGTTCATGAGCTGACTCAACTGAGAATTATATCAGATGTTTATATTGTTATTATTTCAGGAAATACCATTTTGTTACCACTATTATTGTCTATATGCACAATGTCTATAATATTTTAATCCATTTTTATTATAATTATTGTATGTTATTGCTGTCATACTTTTTTGATAGAGTCACCAACCGACTTAAATTCCTCCATGTTGTTGAAAGCAAGCTCTCAAAGGCTTTCTTGGGTTCTAAATATTACAACAAAACCATTGATGTCAACAGAGTAGTGAGTTTTCGTATTCCAGGTGAACATCTATCGAAGGAAACCACCAAAGTAACATATGGATTTAGCTCAACTTCAATGTTCACAAGATACCCTGAAGATCACTTAGTTTGCCACTCGTCATCTTACTGAACCAGGGAATCGTCGAAAGACAGCAGTATTGAGAAGTTGGGCTGCTAAAGACCCTGAAGTGAAAGAGGTAAGGAAAAAGGATTTAGATATGACAGAAAGAGAAAGGGAGATTGTAACTTAAAATAGATTATGAATGTGGAGAAGCTTTGTAAAGTGGCTCCAGACTGTCGACCTGTATCAATTATCCTCCTTTTAGCCTTAAACTGTAATTTGTAGTGCACGTCACAGTAAATGGATGTTGTTATAGTAGAATTTCTTATTTAATATTGACTGTACATTTGATCTATATAAAGTACTTTTTATAGTAAAGAATACATTATGTAGGTACAATGAAATTCAATATGTACATTTTTACATACAATTGTTCATTAACACACTTACTTTACAGTATGACGTAATTATATATTACATAAAACAACCCCACAAACTTGTATCGTAATGGATATAAAATATTTGGCATCCTATAAACTTCTAGCTTCCTTCTAAATAATAAATTTTGTATTGTATTCTCATTCATATATTATATATCTCATTATTTAGATTCCATCTGATCTTAACCTTGAAATTAGCCGTAAGTTAAATATCCATGACAACTGGGTCATGTTGGGTGCCAGATTAAACCTGCTATCATCTGATGACATCCAGCTACTTAGGACAGGCAATGCCGGAGACCCAGGTGCTAAAGTTCTCCAAAAATGGAGAGACAGTGAAAAAACATTTAAAGATCTCATTAATGGTAAGTGATTTTTTCTATATAATCTAAAATGCTGATTTTCTTTAAATAGGTCTCAGAGAGTTGCATCTTGACAATGTTGCTGATAAAGTAGAAGAAATGGCTAGCTCTGATGATTTATCAGGACCACCTGTTTATCGATCAAAGATTATGGAAAAGAAGGTATAAATGATAAACAGATAAATAAATTAGTGGATGGATCAATCAATAAAGTGACATACTTATACCTTCTTTAGTTACCTACTGAGTTTGTTTTTTTTTGTGAGCTGTTCTAAAGCACTTAATATGGGTGATAGATGGGCTGCTCTGGGTGGCTATCTTAATTTACTAAAAAAACACTAGAAATTGAAAGTCTTCGTCAAAACCAACGTGTAGATAAAGGAGAATATGTACTTCAACTTTGGACTGATAGTCACCTAACATTTTCAAGACCTTATTAATGGTTACGAAGTAACCAAGTGCGTTTAGATTCTTATGTCCAACGTATTGAGGAGATTATAAAGAGCCATCTCTCAAGTGCTAGATTATAAAATTGTCGATTAGTGATAGAAATTCACAATTTATTATTGATTTGGAAGATACATTTTATTATAGGAAATGTGTTTAGTAGTAGTCTCTTTATTTCATTATAAATTTTCTCATTCATTCTTACAACTATGTTCTAAAAAGACACTTGAGATTATTTTTTATCATGCTATGAAAATTGTTTGTATGTTATTGTACTTTATATTTGTTAATTTGCCCAGATTTTCTTCTTTTTTTTATACAAATAATACATTTCACATACAATGCTAGATTATATATTTATGATGAAGAATCCTACTAGAATTGTTGGTATGTGTAACCTCCTACATCTTGGCTCATATTACTAATTAATTGTTATGTATGTCTCCTATTAGATCATTTCATAGTATTGTGGTAATAAATACATTATTAATCATATGTAACCTCAATGTAGTTACAAAGTCACTTGTCATAACAGAGAATACTGCCATTAGCTATCGTATAAAAATACATGATATTATATATATATAATGTATTACAATTATTGTAAAAAGTTTGAGCAATTATTTTAAAAAAATGAAATTAAGCAAAGATTTGAATCAAGTGACATGGTGATTGATTGATTAATTGATATGAAAGATAAACACATACAGTTTTGGACATTATTAACAAATTGTTATGTGTTGGCAAAAACATCATCATCTTCGTCGAGTTCCTCATCCTCTATCTCCTCTTTCTCCTCAATTTCACTTCCACTATTATCATCTTCAACAAACTATGATACAAGGAACTCTGGCTCCTCCATTCATTCCAATTAAATTTACTCCAGGCTCCACTTTAAACCAACCAGTCCAACTGGTTACTCCTCCTGAGAAGGAATTTTCTCACTTTCGTCACTAGAGTCTTCAGAACTCTCCCCCTAGACCCCCAACCGTTAAGTAAAGGTGGTTGACTATGCACTCGTTCAATTGGTAAAGTTTTGCTACAGTAGGGAACTGTCAATTGCTCTGAGTAGTATTGTGGACAACAATCTCGACATCAACTTTTGGAGGATTGCATCGACAACTTAGATCAGTTACGGCTTCTGAGAGTGAAACAATTCGATCTCTCATTGAACGATTTTCCTTAGTTAAATCGTTCTACATAAGAAATAATAAATATAATTACTTAAGAAAATAAAATCTACTCTACAAACTATTATACCATTAGTTTGTACAGACTAATAATGCTTACTAGTTGACTTCGAATATTGTAAGAGCATCTTCTAATTTAGACAATTGTTGGTCACTGCTACCGTTATTGGGCTGGTCTCCTTTATTAGCAGGTACTGGTAAAGTCTCAAGGATCGGTATTTGGAACTATTACTGTGCAGACTATTGCTGGTTGGACGTCCAATGATTCTACTCTGAGTGATTTGTAAGTTAGGCACACTGCCTTGCCTCTCTGAAGTAGCTCTTGTACGGTTTTGGAAAACTTAGGAGCGAAGATATACTGTTTCTCCTCTCGTTTTCCTTTTTAAGCTGCAAACTGCTAGTGCTCTCAGAAAGTCTTCCTTTTAGGATCGATTCTGGTTGACAGGGAGACAAATCGTCATCCATATTACTGGTGTTAACAAACAGTCCAATAGCCGACGGCAGAGATCCACTAAAATTTTCTTTTACACCTGACTGCATGTTAGTCTATAGTAGAAACTCCTTTAGTTTACACTTACAATGTGACAACGCCTTGATGAAGTAGTAATGCGAACTACAATGCCTTGATGAAGTAGTTATGGCGCCTAACCAATACGTTGAATACTTACAGATTAGCAATAATTAACAACTACTGTTCTAGTTTCATTATATAATATGGGAGGGTACAAATAAGGATGTGGCGTAATAATATCTAATCCTTTATGAGTCATAGCATGTTTTATAATATTATTATTGCAATAATAATAATTATTATATAATAAAAATAATTATTATTAATTCTAATATGGCAAATGTGTGCAAGAAATAAATAAGTAAGATATAACAAAAACAGAAAAAGGTTTTTCATTTTATTGGACAACGTTGCATTGATGGGAGAGTTAACACACGTCTTGGAGAAAGAGTTTCTAACTCTTCTGGTACGGAAGATTGTGCTTCTAAACTCTACTGGACCAGAAGATAGAACAAGTGAATTTGTTATTGAGGAAGACCTGTATGTTCTTTGCAATTGAGTAATTGATGTGTTTTTCTTACGCCTCAATGGAACACCACGACTACGTTGAAATTGTGGACTTCCCTTAATTTCTTCATCATCAGCTTCCATTTCAAAGTCAGAGTCATTGCTAGACTTAAACATCATTTCGAAACCTCCATAACTGATTTCCTTTCTCTGATTACGAGGAGAATAACCTATTGGTTCAGACTTACGACGCAAGTAAGGAGGAGGATGACATTGAACACTCAAAGTTTGAAAAGGACAGGCTTCCAAGTACAACAACAGACAAAAATTTTCTGTCTGATAAGTTAGTTCAGCAATTTCTTGAAGTTGATTTTTGATACCCTCCCAATATTGTTTGTTGTGTGCCTCTTCATAATACTCATCCTCTTCAGTATAATTTGAATATAGTCCTCTACTTCTTGTATTGATTTGAGCACACAGTCATGACTTCCTGCAGTCACCTACATCAGAAAGAAGAGAGAGAGAGAGAGAGAGAGAGAGATCAATTATTTTATTTAAGCAATATACTCTTACTGTGATTCTTGGCACTGAATCCATTCAAGTATGTCTTTGAAGTGTTTTCAAGTGATAAAAACAAAGTCAAAGTAGTACTATTTAACACTTAATTCAATTAACAATTATTATCAATAAAATATGTAGTACTGAATAGACACAAATTATCAGTCAAAGTCTCTTATAGTCTTTGATACAGCTCTTCTTCTGATATTCCAGCTAAGACAGAGAAGAAAGGGCACACATACTCCAGACCAACAACACGATGAACTAAATGTTCCAAATAGTTGGCAACACAGATTCTTATAGTAGCCCTACAAACGAACAATGTCATAATAGATAGTATAATATAACATTACTACAATCTATAGTGTTGTGTTACACTTAATTACTATAAACATGTGTGGTATGACATATTTCCTCATGAGACGAAATAATATGCTCAATATAAAGTATTTATTAATAAATAATTTATACGTCTTTCTTAAATGTGATATATGTATAATTTTGATAGATATTATCATTCTTATAACTTACTCAACTGGTATATCTTTGAATAAATGACTAAGTGTGATTACTCCTTTCCTTAAAAGCGATCCATATTGGGTTTCCTATAGAGAGGAGTATCAAACGAGGGAACAAAGTAACAAAGCGTTGAAGCGTGTCAACTATTTAGTATTTATTGTAATTATTGATTCCACGAAACACACACATATGGACACACACACACACACACACCACACACACACACCACACACACACACACACACACACACACACACACACAAAACACGGACACACACGGACACACGGACACACACACACACATGGACACATGGACACACAAATATTCACATGAATAATTTTATGTAATAAAGTGTGTATTTACCTTTTGATACCAATTTGTGTTTGAAAGGAGGTGATTAATTTCATGATAACATGTCATGTTTAATTTTATGTTATGTCTTAAATGAGTGGTAAGTACCGCTAATGTGATAGAAAATAAACAACCATCATATTTGAGTGAATAGATGAATGGATGGATGGATAGAAGAATAGATGGATGGATATATAAATGGAGGATGGATGGAATGGATGGATAAAGTTATGACCAGATATTGTATACGTAATATTAACATACTTTGTGTTACAAGATCATGGACAAAATGAAGTGAGTCTTCAATCCCAGCTGCTTCAATTATCTGAAATAAAAGATGAGAACAGGTGCATACACAGGAAACCACTATATTCCTTATAAGGTAACTAAAGTACAAACTGTGGTAGTTAATGTTTTGTTACATT
This sequence comes from Gigantopelta aegis, assembly GCF_016097555.1. Classification (NCBI taxonomy): domain Eukaryota; kingdom Metazoa; phylum Mollusca; class Gastropoda; order Neomphalida; family Peltospiridae; genus Gigantopelta; species Gigantopelta aegis. Next base: position 26,498 of record NW_024533139.1, read on the forward strand.
TGATAAACATGTAAAAGTACATTGTCATTAATCTCCATTAATAGTTACTGAGTTCTACACAAAACATCAGACAAAGTGAGACTAGTTTACTGGTTAAGAAAGAGGAAAATGATCTCATAATGGAGGGGGATTATTATAAGTGGTATAATGTATTATCTCAATTAGACAACATAGGTCATCACATACCATTCTGGCATAGATGTGTGTGGCAATGACCAGTTCAGTCCATTCCCAATGTTCTTTAAATGGTATTGATTTACTATAGCTATAATAATGATAGTAGTAACAAGTAATGAGAATTAATACTTTGAACAACAAGCATTTATGTTTAAAAGATAATTGTGTTAAAGACTATGATAATTGAAATATCTTGTCTCTAGTCACTACACTCACTACCAAATTACAAGGAAGAACAGCTGCTACACATAGTTACACTCACTCCCGCTCAGAGGAAGTACATATTGTTCAAAACAATAGCTTTATCTCATATTTGCTATACTCTTTCATTGGATATTAAACTTATCAAGGAATGACAATATAAGACAGACACAAAACCTCTAGTTCATCTTTGAAAGAACCAATTATGATAAAATTAGAGAATGATTTATAATTAAGGAGATATTAAGGCAATGTTATTATTATCCTGATTTACTGACCAATCATCTCCACAAAATAGATAGTTAGAGATGATACAATATATTCACTCACATTGTTATTCATTATAGTATACTCTGGTGCATCACTCCAGATATTAATAGAGACCTCTCTTCTAGTGTTTCAACATGATGATACCAATATGGTGGCACAACTAACATATCTCCTGGACCAACTTCTGCTACAAGCGCTTCAGAGCTAAGCAGAAAAATGCTAATAGTTAATATTAAAAATGTTTAGCTAACATACCCAATAAAGAGAGGATATGTAGTTAAATTAACATTAAGAATATCCACTTGACTATGTCCATAATGCTAAAAATAATTAATGTAACGGTTAATTACTCTATCTAACCATCTTTCCATTCATCCATATGTACATAGATCCATATGTCCATCCATCCATTTAGTGACATCATCCACCACCCAATTAATTAACATACTGGGTGGAGACAAGGATATAAATACATTGTTTGATTCGATGGAAAGAGAGTAAATCGTTTTTTGCCTTGTAATTGGACAAAGAAGTTATAACTAGCATCATAGTGTGTGTGTGTAATGATACCCCTCTCGTCCTATCCAAAGATTGATCTGAAATAAACAAATTAGTACAACTTGTGATAGTAATAGGGACTTACTTGTACGTTGTCTTCACTTAATATAAGATGCATTAATAGGTTGAATATAATGTAGTATGTCTGGAAATGTGGACCCTATAAAGGGCTGGAATGAATAAATTATAATTGAGGCACTTGTTAACCTTAATTTAAGAACATCTTGACTAAAGTAATACCACGGACCTATATCAGGAGAGAGATTGGGTTGATCCTACACAAGAAGGAACACTAGATAGTAAACAATGATGGATGAATGGATGGGGATAGTCAGACAGATGGAAACAAACAATAAACTTACCCATCCCAAAAGTTTGGATATTGTAATGTTGATCTTCAAATTGTATTGCTCCCATTTCTCATCCAGTACCATCGACTCCAGAGGTTTGTTATCATGAAATGTGATAAAAGTTCTCCTGTGTTCCTAAGAACATAGCAATAACATTATACACAAGTTCTAACATAATGTACATACTTGGTGATATACTGCAACTTGAGATAGCTGGTTAGCAAGAAAGGAGTGGTAAAGGTATTTCTAGCAGTCCCATCTGTTAGTGAAAATTTAATAAGATATAATGTTGCTATTAACTACATACTTATCAGCAATTGTCTTAGTTAGTATTACAGGTACTCTCCAGTCAGCAATTTCCCTACACAGCGGAAATACACGACATAATTGTCATGTTAAACTTGGACATAGTTACATAAAGGATGTATGAATGGCATAACATATCGAGTGACATTCTTTGTGGAATATGGAACGCTATTTGTCGCGTAGGAAGAGAAAGGCAGCAAGGAAAAAGCTGCAAAATGGGTGGAGGTTGTTACACACCTACACAACCAGCAAATACCTGAATTCCAATATACACTGAGGAGACACCCTGTTATTAGAGCTAATAGCAAAGTTGCAACAGTCACATGTCTTATCGAGGAGACTGGACTTGACCTGTCTACTTCCTTAGGAGCAGGCTTTTTTCTTCGAGGCATTATACTCGGTTATATAAGAGCATGTCGACAGTCAGCAATCAGAAATCCGTGTTACTAACTCGGATTTCACTATAAAAAGGACGGATTGCAGGGCTGCTCATACATTTACTCTTACAGGTATCATGGAGAACTTAACTCGCGGTTGCAGCAATGTAGTGGAGAGAGGGGGTCGTGGTATACCTCGAGACTGTGATAATCTAGTGCTCTGTTTACTTGTTACAATTGTAATGCAGCTGTCTTTCTACATTATTGCTTGTACATGCAAGTTTGACAAAGTGACTGATTTTGCTGGTGGCTCTAATTTTGTTATTTTAGCTCTTCTAACATTTGGACTCAGTGGGGTCAGTTTTGTTATTGAGAAGTAAATTTACCTTTTATTTTTACTTACTATAGGCTTACAATGCACGTCAAATCATTACAACAGTACTGGTATTGTTATGGGGTATACGACTGGCTGGTTATCTGTTGTATCGTATTATAAAGATTGGAACTGATAAACGTTTTGATGCCGTCCGTGGAAATCCACTCAAATTTCTTGTCTTTTGGATATTTCAGATCTTATGGGTATATATTGTGAGTTTTACAGTGATGTTTATCAATTCTCCTACATCACCTCGACCTGATTTTGATGACATTGTACCTCAGGATATTACTGTTATTATTGGTGCTATCATCTTTATTTTTTGGACTTGGTTTAGAAACAAATATCAGATCAAGTGAAATTCAATTTCGTAATAATCCTGCAAATAAAGGAAAAATTTGCAATGTTTGGTCTTGGAGGTTCTCACGTCATCCTAACTATTTTTGGTGAATTGTGTGTTTGGTGGGGCGTGTTTATCATCAGTACATCTATTCTGGAAACTTGGAAGTGGATAGCCGTTATCAGTCCACTTTTTATTACATTTTTATTGGTATTTGGTACTGGTGTACCACCATTAGAACGAAGTGCCGATAAAGATTATGCAGGTAACTTCTATCATAGACTTAGTATATTGTACAACTGTTTTATTAGTAGCCTTGGTCATTGTGCATGTATTTCAGAGATATTTTTTAAGTTTGTAAAGACCACTTGCTGTTTTTCCACTGAAATACAGTGGCTAAACACTGTTGAATACTTTGTTGTTGCACATACTAGATGAGGTTTTAAGCGTGTTAGTTAATACTTGTTGTTGTCACATACTAGATGAGGTTTTAAGCGTGTTAGTTAATACTTGTTGTTGTCACATATTAGATGAGGTTTTTTAAGTGTGTTAGTTAACTATGCTTTTTTTTTTTTTTTTTACAGAAACCCTGACTATCAAGAGTACAAAGCATCCACTAGTCCTATTCCCCATTTTTTCCTGCACTCTACAAGAGAATGACAAGTGGTTGAAAGTATTGTTCTGTTGTGAGTTTCCATTTTATAGTGTCAAAATTGAAGTTGATGAGGAAAAAGGAAGTGAGAATAACTCTATAGAAAATAGGAAAACTTCTGACGAGACAACACCAATAAAATTATAAGTATTCTATTCTAAACTCCTCCAATAACATTAAATATGTCTCAAAAATTAATTTTCAAAAATATGATACAAATATCATAAAACATTATTTTACTTAGAGACATTGTTCAACTTTTTCAGGTTACTATACCACTACTAGTCAGAAGTCAGTGTTGCCATCTGAGACTTAGTGTGAGTCTTAGCAAGATAGTCAGAATACTCCTGGAAAGGAGGCTTGCCTAGTTTGGTTTCTGGCCACATATCTGGTGTCAGATAACTATATGTTTTAGAAATAGCTTCAAAGGTAGCCTTGGCTAAAAAATAAAACAAAAATATAATAATTTAGTTGAGATTAAAAATAACATACCAAAGTTTCCAAGTGTAGCAGTAGCACCTCGAGCAGAAGTATAACAATCAGCAACTCCTGCCATTTGCAAGAGTTTCTTTGGAATAGGAGCACCAACAATACCTGTACCACGAGGAGCAGGTATAAGACGTACCAGAACAGATCCACACTTGCCAGTGATCTAATAATGAGGAGATACAACAATATAGCATTACATACTCTTAACAAAATAGATGCTCTACCTTGCATGGCACAGTGTGGGGAGTACAATTTTTATTACCAAAACCAAGACGAACTGGGATAATGGAAAGCTTAGCAAGAATGATGGCACCTCTGATAGCAGTAGCCACTTCTTTAGAGCATTTGACTCCAAGTCCAACATGTCCATTGTAATCTCCCATAGCAACAAAAGCCTGTTAAGAAATCATTATCAAATGTGAATGTATGGCCATGAACCTTGAATCTGTTCTCTGACCAGCACGAGTTTGTTTTTGAACTGGCATAATCTTCAGTACTTCATCTTTAAGTGCTGAGCCTAAGAAGTAGTCGACAATCTCTGCTTCCTATAATGGAAGGGAAATGTAAGCATAATGTATGTGCTTATAGGAACCTTAATTGGTAGAGAAAATAGATAAATGTCTTCTAAACGTTTGATTTTTGCATCTTTTACAAGTCGGCCCAATTTGGTAACTGGTATCCAATCTTTGTCTCCAGCATCTTTCTGTCCTCGGCCTCGTCCACGACCTCGCCCCTTCCTCGTCCACGTCCTCTGCCGAATCCACCACGTCCACCACCGGTCGGGTTGCTATCCGCCATTTGCTACATAATCAAAACAATACCTTCAATTCATTTAGTTTAATTCATGCACGCTCCCCTATAAATATATAGCCATTTTTATAAAATTAATGCTACTTAAAATAAAATATAAATACAGCTCCATAACATTTCATAAATGATAAAAAAGTAACTTATTCTTACGTGATGATAATAATTCTTCTCTTCTGCAAAAACGTGGTCACTAAAAGTGTTAGTACTGCGCATGCTCAAATTGAAAATTTAGAACGGTTGTTAAGACACGCCCCTTAGCAACTAAAATGGCGAAACATTGCTAAAGGGGGAATAAGCACCTGCACAGTCGTCCAGTCAGAGAGTAAATTATTTCAGCGAAAATGGAGATAGTCTACGTTTATACTAAAAAAAGAAATGAATTTGGAAGGCAACCAATTTTCTCTGACTATCCACCTGAACTATGTGCAGACATCAAACCAGATCCTTCTTTGAAAGATGACTTTATTTATAAAAGACCCTGTGGATGTTGCTATTCAGTACACATCTGAAATGTCAGAACATGAGGTTGAAAACGAAATGTTAATGCACAAAAATTAGAATGTGCTTCTCTTTTCAGGTTAACACTGAGCGGTTTGAGACAGAGAGTCGAGGGATGAACCATACAGAAGGAGGATGGCCAAAAGACATTAATCCTGCTGAAGTAGAACAGACTATAAGGTTCAGAAAAAAGGTGGAAAAAGATGAAATGTATATGCAGGTTATTCAAGATCTTGGCACAGTGAGTTAATAAAATTAGAGGATTTCCACAGTATTTTGTATGTCTGGATTAGAAAATGGAACACTTTTTTAAAGCAAAATAATGCTGTTGATATCTATGAGGAATATTTTTAGTCAAGTTGAGCCACTACTAGGAGATGAACCGCCCACTGCCAGAACTATTAATATACTCCGGTGAGCTGATGATCAAACATTAGACAAGTGATATGATATTTTCAATTCTAGTGATCCCAATGAAATAAAGAGAACAATTACAAATATATCCTGGTATCCAGATGGAGCTCATAAAATAGCTACAGCATGCTCTTCTCTAGAATTTCAAAAATCTCCTGACAGTGTTTGTCTCGATTCATACATATGGGCCATTGGTAACCATAGCAACATCATTGAAACTGGTTTAATACATCAAATCATGTTTAGATAATCCTAATCGTCCAGAAATGGCTCTTAAACCCACTTCACCAATGCTCTGTTTGGAGTATAATCCCAAGGATCCTCACACACTAGCTGGAGGTTGTTATAATGGGCAGATAGGTATGTGAATATATCTTAAAATCAATGACTTGACTTAATTCTCATTGTAGTTGTGTTTGATACTCGAAAAGGCTCACAACCTATAGATACGACACCAGTAGAAATTAGTCACAGAGATCCAGTACATAAACTCATCTACCCATCATCTAAAACAGGTGAAAAAAATTACCAGATAATGTGATACCAGTAGTTCCAGTATGACTCTACCATTATCTGTTATTGTGACCATATTCTTTTAAATCTGAAAGAACTGTTTTTTAGCAAAACTAGATTCAATTCACTATGTTCATTGTTTTAGGTAATGATGTGTTTTCCACTTCAACTGATGGTAACATTATGTGGTGGGATATTCGTAAACTGGTAGAGCCAGTTGAGACAGTAGTTCTGGAATATTCTGGTTATAAACCAGGTGTTGTTTTTGGTGGAATTACGCTAGAATATGAATCTACTATGGTATAAACTTACCATTTTAATTTATTAGTATAACACTTTGTTTGTTTTGGTTTTAGCCAACTAAGTTTATGGTGGGCACTGAACAAGGTGTCATCCTCTCTGGTAACCGTAAAGGTAAAACTCCTCAAGACAAACTAACACATGCTTTTGTTGGACATCAAGGACCCATTTATTCTCTACAAGTACAGCCCCTACTCATTAAGTAATTATATGATATTATTTCTCTATTAATAGCGTAATCCATTCTATCCTAAACAGTTCTTATCAGTAGGAGATTGGACTGCTAAGGTAATATTTATTGAGATCACATGACTACTGGTAAGAACATCCTTATAGATCTGGTCAGAAGATGCCAAAGAATCTCCTATCATGTGGACAAGGTAATGAACTACCTATATCTCATTCATTCCATTATTATTGTGTATTGTTTAGGTTTAATACAACTCCATTAACTGACAGCTGTTGGAGTCCAACACGACCTGGTGTGTTTTTTCACAACATCTATGGGAGGGTCTCTAAATGTTTGGGATCTTTGCTTGAAGCAAACCACACCTACTCTCACAATACAAGTACACATGTTCATGTTAAAATGTATTTTAATTGTATTCTTAAAGGTTTGTGATGATCCTTTGCATGGCATCAGAGTACATGAACAAGGAAGACTTGTAGCTTGTGGATCTCATTCAGGTATACAACTGTATTGGAGTTATCAGAAGCTCTGTCTTCACTACAACCCAATGAAAAACAAACATTAATGCTGTATGTTCATAAATACTTTGAATGTTTCATGTCATGTGTTGGTTATAGATTTTTGAGCGTGAAACAAGAAGAGAGAAAATACTAGAAGGTAGAAGAAGGGAATTGAAATTGAAAGCTAAGCAGGCAGCAGCTACTGCAGGTGGAGGTGGTGGAGGAGAAGGAGGAGGAGGAGGAGGAGGGGAGGGTGAGATCACATACCAGTGATATTATATTAGTATTTCTTGTATAGAGATGAAGAGGAGGAAGATCCTATTCAAAAAGCTGAGGATGACTTTTGGTACACACTCAATCAAGAAAGAAAGAATTAGATACTCGTGAGAAAAGAGACAAGATGCTCTGATGCCAAAACATCAACCAACTCCAATTCCTGAAGAGAGCTCGGAACAAACTGTAGCAGAAGGCAAGGTAAGACATTTAGTTATAAATTGTGCCACTTGTAAATTGTTAATATGATTTAGGAAGAAGACACAACATGATATACTTTAATGATACTAACCAGTCAATGTTTTATGTGTATTTCATTGGATACTATCTCTTGTCTCTCCTTCCATTACTGTTCCTTTCTCATAACCACTATATCTCAGGAATTACTTAGTTCAATACAAAACTACTGTTATTGTTTGTACATCATATCAGTATTAATAAACATTAATAGTTACATGTAATATCAAAGTCCACTATTACATTATATGCATACAAACTTTTTTAATAAAATTTGTTATTTCTTGTTAATTGTTATTACTTCATTATATGCCACATATGAGAGATCAGTGCCACAAAGTTTGTCCCAAATGGTAAAGAATGCTCCAAAATTATCTTTATTATGAGAATGATGATAATCATGAACTTGTGCACCTGGTCTGAAAGGAAAATATCTAAATGGCATAAACCATAAATCATAGCCTGAGTGAGCATCCATTGATTCTATGATACGTATACACAACCACACCCAAAATGTATAGATGTGACTTTTAAGAAGAAATGGTCCTGTAAGTACTGGCAAAGCTCCTGTAAGGAAGTTCTCTATTGGATGGGCATATTGATATGACAATGGGATAGGGTAATGATAACGATGATGGGTCTATAAGAACACCTTATCTTCCTCTTCTTCATTGTTGAGGTAGGTCTTCTTAAAGGTACAATATCATTGAAGACTGGTCGACGTTAAAGAGTGGCAGCTGTACCTGATGTACGAGATGTAGCTCAACTACTACCTATACTACTAGCTCCATTACCCATTATATGAGGAGATAAAATCTAATAAAGAGGAAATCTTATATTCGATATACATTAAATGTACTTAAGATTGATGTCTTTACAAACAGTTTACAAAAAGAATGATTTTAGGAGATGAGAAACAAAATCTGATATAGTAATGAGTCATTGTAGGTCCTTAGGAATAATAATTAATTAGTAATAACCTATGAATAATTAATTAGTAATGACTAAGGTGGGTGGAGCTAATTATTTATTCACTGACCTAAGAGATCTTGTCCATCAAAGTAAAAAGCTAAAGTAACCATAAATGGTGATGGCAGCAAATTATTGTTATTTACATGTAATTCTGTCTTAGTCTCTCCAGGGAATGGTCTCATGAGATTTGTTCTCTTTTACAGGAAATGATCTGTTTTGGTGCTGTTGCAATTTCATTAGCTCAAAAACTGAAAATAAAAACTGTTGAAAAGCTGTAACAGATACTTTATCTCACGGAGTGATTGCTGGATGGAGCTGTGCCAATATGCTGCTATGGTAACCAGATAACAATTAGGCCAGTGGGCGAGGCTCAAGCAGTAATAGGCGTGGTCATCACTTTAATGTTATAATAATACTTCAAACTTTATTTAAGAACAACTCAAAGGTAATGTTGGTAATTACAAGTCTGAGCTACATTAAAAATATATGAGATCATGAAATTATTTTTGAGTGTATTTTTAATTAGAACCATTGACTATATATAATCCATGGTCTTTTTTAAAATTAAGAACGGTCATCTAAAATGTTTGAATTTTATTTTTAATTAGAATTATAGGTTCTTATTAAGTGACACTAATATGTGCATGTATGTACATGTTAATTGATGAATCTCTTTAGTTCTTATTACATATTCTAACATTATTTCTGAGCAGGGACAACTGCTCTATTTAACGATGACCTTTAGACCGAACTTCATGAAAGCATTTCAGATAATTTGGTTATTTACAAATCTATATGACTGGAAGCCTTCCTTATTACTAGGAGCTATATAATAAAAGTTATTCTGTCTCTCCTACTACTCTTAAAAGGTATTTATCTAATTACATATTTTAATTACTGTCACCTATTAGCTCAAAGATCTTATTTGGTACTAATAGTAAAATAAAGTGACATTTGATGATATATATTATATGAGCAGTAGATTATCTATAACACAGTAACTTGTCTTAATGACAATTCTACAATTTTCATTCATGACTAAAATTTACAAAATGTACAATGTGTTAATAAACAATTAATTAAAACTTAAATTAATGTATGAAATAATTGGTATATTGAAAATGCATAATTTTTAAAGCCATCACTGACAGATCTGAGTCCATACAACTAGTTGGATATACTATGATAGCTGTCTCCTACATATACTAGTTTCACTAATTCACAATATATATTGATATACACATATTGTAATAGAAAATGATTTTGAGACCATTAAACTAACTAGTTTGGGATTTTCTGACAGAAATATTGTATCTTATATCACATATAGACATTGTGTTACAAATATATTTCTTTCTAGTAAAAAGTTGTTGTTAAGGTAAGACCTTTAATTAATTGTTAATTAGATCAATTAAAAATCAATTAATGTTGGTCACGCGGGTTGTTGTGGAGGTGACAAATTTTTCACGAGTTTTCTTGACTGATTGTCAAATTGACGCGTGAGAAAGATCTCTTGATAATATAAAAGATACTCCATTTTTCATGCTTCTATGTTCTCTACGACTCGTCTCGTCGCTGGATCGTCTCGTCACTTCGTTGGATCGACTCGCCTCGTCGTTGGATCATCCCATTTACTTCGTTTGGATCGACTCGTCTCGTCTCGTCTCGTCTCGTCACTTCGTTGGATCGACTCGCCTCATCGCTGGATCATCCTTTTGTTTTAGTTATGTCATCCTTTTCTGTTTCTTTACTTTCTTTTTTTTTTTTTTTTTTTTTTTAGTTTTTAATTTTTTGTTTATGTAAAGTTTTTTCTTCTCATTCTTCATTTCTGCAGGACTCAACTTGGAAGTTCTTACTGTGATTGGCCTGATGTTCTTGACTGTTCTGACGTTCTTGACTGTTCTTCTCTGATGTTGTTCTGACGTTCTTGACTGTTCTTCTCTGATGCTCTCTTGACTGTTCTGATGTTCTTGACTGTTCTTCTCTGATGTTCTCTTGACTGTTCTGATGTTCTTGACTGGTCTTCTCTGATGTTCTCTGGATATAAAAGATGAGTCGCTCTCCTGCTCATTGGACTCTTTCCTGTCTTCCTTCAAGCCTTCTTTCCTCTTCTTTTATTATTTTTTTTAAATTTTATTTTGGGCTATCTAGCCTATCTACACCATACACACACTCATACAATCTCTAAAAATCATATTTCCCCCTGCCGCCTGGCGGCCAAAAAAATTTTTTTTTAAATCCAAGGCCGCCAGGTGGCGGGGGGAACCTCTGATCTTCTAGAGTGCGTGTGTGTGTGCTGTGTGTGTGTGTAGGTTGGTAGTCCCCTTTTCACTTCCTCTGTCTCTCTTCACTCTCTATCCATTCATTATCATCAGTTCAGTTATGACTACTCTTTTTCTTTCCCTGCAGGAGCAGCACTGTTGAAAAAGGTGAGCTATCTTTCCATCCAACCATCCATTCTTTAGTAATCCAGTTTGTTCCAGATAACTTTCTCTTTCTTCCTCTATGCTCTCTACTTGTGGACTGACTGACTGGAAGACTCTTGGGGACTGACTGGAGGACTCTTGGGAACTGACTGGAGGACTCTTGGGGACTAACTGGAAGACTCTTGGGGACTAACTGGAAGACTCTTGGGGACTCTTCAACTACTTAGACTGTCTTATTTTATTTTTTAAATTTTTTTTTTTTTTTTTTCTGTAATTTTTTAATGTTTTTTTTATGATTTGTTTTTAATTTAATATTGAAGTTCTCAAAACATTTTTATCTAAATTTTGTCAAAAGTCAATCATCTTATCTTTAGTTAAAATCTAAAGTTAATTAATCTTCAAATCAAACATTCCAGACTTTTTTTAACTTTAAAAAAATTTAGTTAGTTTGACTTCTTTCAACTACAATGACACTGAAATCTTTATACATTATTATACCAATAATTATAGATCATTTTTTTTATTGTTAACTTTTTTAATTGTTAACAATTTTGATTGTTAACAGTTTTTGGAAAAATAAAATAACTTTATTAGTTTGTATCATATTATCATTAATGTTTTTTAGCTAAAAGCTATATCATTTAATTAATCTTTTTCTTAATAATTAATTAAAATCTATTACTGTCTTGCTGTTCTCTTTACGAGTGCAATGTAATATTTTCGCGCCAAAATAGTAGTGGTCACGCGTTTGCTGTTCCTTGCTGGGTGCGTGCTCGACTGCTCGTGATATTTTCCCGCCTAGCCAACCTGTGAATGTTCATTATCTTCACAAATGGAAACCTTCTTTGACTGGACTCTCTCCCTCCTTTGACTGGACTCTTGAGATCATCATCTGTTAAGACAGTTTTTAATTTGTGTTTCAATGCTTCCACTCCACTAACTTAGTTTATTATTGATTGTGCCAAGAACAAGAATATTGAGAGGGAGTGCCAAAAGAATACTTCATATATGTAATTGTGGTTGATCAATGGATGAATAAAACAATGATTTTTTTACCATGTAATACAGTTAAAGTATTGTTTTTCATAGACTCCACTGTCCGGTACAAGTTTCAAGAATGTAACCTTGTTAAGTGCCTTCAATGTAGGTTATTTACATGTGTTCTCAATGAGTATTGTACAATTATTGAATGATATTGGTCAAGCACATACAATAGATATACAAGACTAGTTAAAATTCATAGATCACAACAATAAAAACTTGTAATTTTGCTTTATTATATATATAATACACTTACAAGACTTATTAAATATTCATAGACCACAACAATAAGTTATTGAATATTTATTAATCACAGTCTGTAGAGTTAGTCTCCAATCAGTCCATTGGTATCCATTACACATCTGATCCCATTGATTTTCCTGTTGGAGAATAGAATAGACAACTTCTAATAGGAAGTAACTATTGCTGCTATACACTTTAAAGACGTTTATTGTTGAACATGATGGAGAGATGGTACAATTAGAACTTGATGTAAGAAATATGGAAACACAAGAAGGTATTGTTAATAAAACACTATAAGAACAATACATGTACATAATTACATATGTCTTCTCTACTTATATACTTGAGGTTACTATCAGTTATATATCTATTGATTTTAACAGTTTTACTTTTAAATGTTGACATATTTTATATAATTTCCATGTCGCACTTTTGGAATTAAAACTTAGGTATACACTCTTATTTTAGACAATTCTTACAACAAATAGTATGTCTAATTTAGTTAATGATTAGTGAGTCAGTGGTTATTAACTCTCATTAGATGATAGTTGTTGATGAACCGCCCACTGCCAGAACTATTAATATACTCCGGTGAGCTGATGATCAAACATTAGACAAGTGATATGATATTTTCAATTCTAGTGATCCCAATGAAATAAAGAGAACAATTACAATATATCCTGGTATCCAGATGGAGCTCATAAAATAGCTACAGCATGCTCTTCTCTAGAATTTCAAAAATCTCCTGACAGTGTTTGTCTCGATTCATACATATGGGCCATTGGTAACCATAGCAACATCTTTGAAACTGTTTAAATACATCAAATCATGTTTAGATAATCCTAATCGTCCAGAAATGGCTCTTAAACCCACTTCACCAATGCTCTGTTTGGAGTATAATCCCAAGGATCCTCACACACTAGCTGGAGGTTGTTACAATGGGCAGATAGGTATGTGAATATATCTTTAAAATCAATGACTTGACTTAATTCTCATTGTAGTTGTGTTTGATACTCGAAAAGGCTCACAACCTATAGATACGACACCAGTAGAAATTAGTCACAGAGATCCAGTACATAAACTCATCTACCCATCATCTAAAACAGGTGAAAAAATTACCAGATAATGTGATACCAGTAGTTCCAGTACACCATTATCTGTTATTGTGACCATATTCTTTTAAATCTGAAAGAACTGTTTTTTTAGCAAAACTAGATTCAATTCACTATGTTCATTGTTTTAGGTAATGATGTGTTTTCCACTTCAACTGATGGTAACGTTATGTGGTGGGATATTCGTAAACTGGTAGAGCCCAGTTGAGACAGTAGTTCTGGAATATTCTGGTTATAAACCAGGTGTTGTTTTGGGTGGAATTACGCTAGAATATGAATCTACTATGGTACAAACTTACCATTTTAATTTATTAGTATAACACTTTGTTTGTTTTTGGTTTTAGCCAACTAAGTTTATGGTAGGCACTGAACAAGGTGTCATCCTCTCTGGTAACCGTAAAGGTAAAACTCCTCAAGACAAACTAACACATGCTTTTGTTGGACATCAAGGACCCATTTATTCTCTACAAGTACAGCCCCTACTCATTAAGTAATGATATGATATTATTTCTCTATTAATAGTGTAATCCATTCTATCCTAAATAGTTCTTATCAGTAGGAGATTGGACCGCTAAGGTAATATTTATTGAGATCACATGACTACTGGTAAGAACATCCTTATAGATCTGGTCAGAAGATGCCAAAGAATCTCCTATCATGTGGACAAGGTAATGAACTACCTATATCTCATTCATCCATTATTATTGTGTATTGTTTAGGTTTAATACAACTCCATTAACTTTAAAGCTGTTGGAGTCCGACACGACCTGGTGTGTTTTTCACAACATCTATGGGAGGGTCTCTAAATGTTTGGGATCTTTGCTTGAAGCAAAACCACACCCACTCTCACAATACAAGTACACATGTTCATGTTAAAATGTATTTTTAATTGTATTCTTGAAGGTTGTGATGATCCTTTGCATGGTATCAGAGTACATGAACAAGGAAGACTTGTAGCTTGTGGATCTCATTCAGGTAATACAACTGTATTGGAGTTATCAGAAGCTCTGTCTTCACTACAACCCAATGAAAAAAACAAAACATTAATGCTGTATGTTCATAAATACTTTAATGTTTTCATGTCATGTGTTGGTTATAGATTTTTGAGCGTGAAACAAGCAGAGAGAGAAAATACTAGAAGGTAGAAGAAGGGAATTGAAATTGAAAGCTAAGCAGGCAGCAGCTACTGCAGGTGAGGTGGAGGAGGAGAAGGAGGAGGAGGGGGAGGGTGAGATCACATACCAGTGATATTATATAGTATTTCTTGTATAGAGATGAAGAGGAGGAAGATCCTATTAAAAAAGCTGAGGATGACTTTTGGTACACACATCAATCAAGAAAAGAAAGAATTAGATACTCGTGAGAAAAAGAGACAAGATGCTCTGATGCCAAAACATCAACCAACTCCAATTCCTGAAGAGAGCTCGGAACAAACTGTAGCAGAAGGCAAGTAAGATATTTAGTTATAAATTGTGCCACTTGTAAATTGTTAATATGATTTAGGAAGAAGACACAACATGATGTACTTTAATGATACTAACCAGTCAATGTTTATGTGTATGTCATTGGATACTATCTCTTGTCTCTCCTTCCATTACTGTTCCTTTCTCATAACCACTATATCTCAGGAATTACTTAGTTCAATACAAAACTACTGTTATTGTTTGTACATCATATCAGTATTAATAAAACATTAATAGTTACATGTAATATCAAAGTCACTATTACATTATATGCATACAAACTTTTTTAATAAAATTTGTTATTTCTTGTTTAATTGTTATTACTTCATTATATGCCACATATGAGAGATCAGTGCCACAAAGTTTTGTCCCAATGGTAAAGAATGCTCCAAAATTACCTTTATTATGAGAATGATAATAATCGTGAGCTTGTGCACCTGGTCTGAAAGGAAAATATCTCTAATGGCATAAACCATAATCATAGCCTGAGTGACTATCCATTGATTCTATGATACGTATACACAACCACACACCCAAAATGTATAGATGTGACTTTAAGAAATGGTCCTGTAATCAATGGTAAAGCTCCAGTAATTAATTTCTCTAATGGATGAGGATGACAATAGGATATATAAGATGGTGATGAATTCAGTAGAAGTCTTTACCTCAGTACATAACCTATAGTTCTTTTAATGATTGTTCATCATAAATAAACTGCATTATTTAAATGATATTATTCTGGCATGCTTGTAGCAAATTGACCAATGAAATCAGGTTTGTATATCGTGTTGACAGTGTGGGCAAAAATAAGATGTATCCTGTGTTTAACATAATTATTATAGTCAGAAAAAAGACATCTTTAATAAAGATCCATGACAACGGTGTACCAGAAATACGTGGGCGTTTCACACACCCTGTGATTAATCTTGTTAACGATATTCATACCCAACAGTTGTTAATATTATAATAATCCTCTTCATTATTATGATATAACCTATGTTCTGTCTCTTTTTTCTCTACTGTAATGGCAAACATCTAGCCGACCGAGTTCCCCAGGCCTCGATCTGGAGCTATAGTGTTTGTTTATAACCATCAGTTAATGGTATGGGTGGTATGACACAGATCATAATGGGAGAAGGAGATGATCGGGTTTCTAGTACAGATTGATTTACCTGGTCAGTCATTGAAGTATCATTTAGTAAAATGACTACTTATGTTGTGTCGTTAAAAATAAAAATATATACTACTATAGAAACAGTTTTAATATATGGAGTGATCACGTGTTGTCATTTTCAAGAAGTCCAAGCATGGTCCTACTAATGGTACCATCATGAGGGCAAAAATTGGCAAATTTGTATTGGCAAGCTTTGTTTTAAAGTTTGCACTGAGTGGAATACAAACGTATTGAGAATAAAAAATATATAATAATGCAACTTAATTTAAATGCTTTATTAAGAAACAAAGCTATAAACACATTCTGTACATTATACTTAATACTACATACCAAATGTAATCTGGTAGATCAATGAAACATGAGCAGACATAATATATTAACTTTTTGTAAGCATGAACAATATGTGAACAATAGTAATTTTGTCCATTTGTTTATGAACCTCTATCCCAAGCTGTAAAAATATTTTTAATATTTTAGATACTGATACAGAAGGTCCTGTACTTGAAATATTGGATCGGAGTCCTATCAGTGGAGAAGGCAACACAACACATGGAAAAATACCAGACATTGGGAGAAGCTCATTTCACGTCATTATTGATGATCACTTATATTTATTTGGTGGTAATAATGAATAAAGTTACTGCAATAATCTTTATAAGCTTGATCTGAATGAGTATAAATGGATTGAATTAAGTGATCGTCCAAACTCTCCACCACCCATGGCATTAGGTGGTACAGTATCATACAATGGAACATTAATACTATTTGCGGTGTGTGGGACATAAGTTTAGAAAAAGCTCTTTATGAGCTACTTTTGAATGGTCCGATGAGTTTGAGTTTGGTATATTTTTGAACACGGGTGGAACCAACTATCTCATGGAATATGACCCTGTGTCCTGGTACATGATTTAATGTAATACACTTTAATAATTTAACAATGTTAAATGAACATAACAGTTTAAAGTTGTAGTTAATCCTATATTTTATAGAGCATTGGAGAGAACTCAACTGTTCTGGTTCATCGACCCTCCACCATCATCACGTTTTAGTTTTAATAAAATTGATCCAGTCATGCCCTCCTGTTTGGCGGCAAACAAGAAAAATATACTGTCACTTATGATCATGTTTTTATACGAGATATGGACACAGGAGTAAAGTATATTAATTATATAACATAGATACATATGAAAATGACAAGTATAAGTATAGATACTGCTGTTTAGAATGTGTTTTGTTATTAACTAATCACAATTAGTAAGTAGACACAAGTATAGGACTTTAAAACTTGATCCAACCAAAAAAAACAATTGAGCAATAGTCAATTCAGTCAGTTCAATGTATGTTTGCTATATTAAAGCACTTTGTATCAGTGACATTATTTAAGTAACTTCAAAAGTATGATTAGTGTCTACAGGTGTCACTAAATGGTGGAAGAGGAATCACAACTGAGGCGCATTGCAAAATCTATCACCAAAAACTGATATGTTCTTTATTATAGCACTGGTTTTGTGGCCATTTAAGCCTGTCCAAGATGAGAAATGGCCACGTGCTCGAGGGCTACATGCAGCTGCTTGCCTTGTTGATCCAGAGTCAAAGATAGCTGAGGAGGAACAATAGTTATAGTAGTATGGGGTCAGGAGTGATGCTAAACACGTTCCTGATATTTGGATTCTTCTGTTCAGTCTATGAAGTGGAAGGAGGTTAGCTATATTATATACTTAGACATATCTATTAACAATGTTGTATTTTCAATAGTTTATTGTTCCTTCAACTCTGAGACCAAGAATGTTCCACATGTGCTTGTAGTGATCATTTACAGGTCAAACAAAAAACTGATGTTATATTATATATGGAGGTATAAACAGAGACAGCAAAAAATTTTGATAGAAATGTCATCACCAGTCCTGTCATTATAAGATTGGTAAGTCTTATCCATTTCAGCCATATTTCTTTTTCATAGAACTGGGTATAAATTGGAAAATTATTGATAGAATTAATATAATAGACAGTAACATAGTCTCTGTAAATTTTCCAAGTTTGAGTGTTTTATGAAAGGGCCAGATAAGAGAGACACGACTTTTCTTTTATACACATACATATTTATTTTTTTATCCTTGAAAGATGCTTCAAACCACCAAATCTTTGACTCCACTTTTTATAATCACTATCGTAGATAAAACTGTAATGTCCTTTGATTATTTCATCAAAATAAGAAATATTCAATCTTACTGAAGTTAGGACTAGACTAACTTTAAACTCATGCATGTATTAGTTATTGTTAATTTATGTAGGGTCAGTCCAGAGTTAGATGAAACGTGTAATACAATGTTTACTATCAAATATGGACTATGTAGAACCAATGTTGAACATGCTACCTCCTCCATTGAAACTGAAAGTACTTCATTATCAAGAAAATTGTGAATTAAACAATTATCTATTCCCTTTGGAAGCAAATTTCAAGTGTTAAATATTTTGCTTTATTTGTTGTACTTAAGTAAATAAAATGATTCATTCTACTTCAATGAGAATAAGAAATATATATCAAGACATTTTCTTGTTAGAAAAGTAGATTGTCATAAGTAGAACCAGTTAGTTATTTTAAGATTATACTGGAAGTAGATTAGCCTGCCATAGATGATATTGTATCAATCTTGGTTAAGTATAATGGGGTTTGTTTCAGAGGTTCTGAATAATGTAGACCATTGATAGTAGAGTATAATACCTTGTGTCATATTAGTATTAATAAAACATTAATAGTTACATGTAATATCAAAGTCACTTATTACATTATAGCATATAAACTTTTTTAACGTAACTTGTTATTTCTTGTTAATGTTTCATTATATGCCACATATGAGAGATCAGTGCCACAAAGTTTGTCCCAAATGGTAAAGAATGCTCCAAAATTACCTTTATTATGAGAATGATGATAATCATGAACTTGTGCACCTGGTCTGAAAGGAAAATATCTAAATGGCATAAACCATAAATCATAGCCTGAGTGAGCATCCATTGATTCTATGATACGGATACACAACCACACCCAAAATGTATAGATTGACTTTTAAGAAAGAAATGGTCCTGTAAGTACTGGCAAAGCTCCTGTAAGGAAGTTCTCTATTGGATGGGCATATTGATATGACAATGAGATAGGGTAATTATAACTGGATGAGGGTCTTATGTATGGTCTTATAAAGATATGGTGTATGGAGGAGACGATGGGTCCAGTAAAACTGAGTATCAACATTATCATAAATATTGGAATCTGTATTATCATTTCTGTCCTAAGAACAAGGATGATTATATATTTAGTGTCTAGGTTTGTTTTACCATGATGGAAGTGGTCCATCAAATGTCATCCTTTGTTTTAATAGCAGATATGAGAATGGCAAACCTAAAGGTTGTATTATAAAAATGAAACACTGCTACCACCTTAATACACTTGATTAGTTGTGGTCTTGAGAACTTTGTAGGCTGAAGAATCATATAACATATAATATATGTACATTTTATTTTTACTTACTGGAGATGTTTGAATCTTTGCATCTTCAAAAATGAATATCTTTCAATTATTTCGTAGAATAAAAAATAACAGCACAGTGACGCTAGTATGAATTATAAAGTAGTCACCTGTAAACCATATCATTTCTCCCCAGTTGACAAGCCCCTAGAAAAATTATCCCATTTTGTAGCCACGCCTTTAAAATACATTCGCCCACTCGCTATTATAAGAGTAGCTGAAGCTGATATCAGTTTCCACTGTGCTCCGTTCTTTCGTTCAGATTGCAACATTGTCCATGAACACAAGTTGTTTGATGTCATTGAGAGCAATATAAAAACTTGGATTTTCTATAGTTCAGGTAAAATCCTCTTATTTCATGACCTTAGATAGCTTTCCATCTCTTAGAATACACCATATTTTGTGGTCATATATACCACTTTATGACAACGTGGCTCTCTGAGTTTTAAGATGGAAGTTGGAAACTGAGTATGTTAATTAATTTAGTGCATGCACAAAACACACATACAGATATTTGTGTGTATGTGTGGTGTGTTATCTATTATGTGTAACAAACCTGCTAATGAGTGATTTGTAAAAGATATTAACCCAATAGCAAATCTTTTATGAAATTCCAGTTGTTGTTATTGTTGCCAGGTACTCTGTCTTAAACTTGATTTCAATTATTGAAATCAACAATAACCCTCTATTATCATT
Source organism: Gigantopelta aegis (assembly GCF_016097555.1). NCBI lineage: Eukaryota > Metazoa > Mollusca > Gastropoda > Neomphalida > Peltospiridae > Gigantopelta > Gigantopelta aegis. The sequence continues at coordinate 46,976 of NW_024533139.1, forward strand.
TAGTTACAGTAGTGCTCAATGGGCCCAAAATAACTGTTTAAGCACCTACTTGCCATTATCAAGTCTTCATAGCTAGTGAGACTTACAATATCATTATTAAAACAGAGAACCAAGAACTAGAAACACTGAAATATAGTTTTGGTTCTCCTATTTCTTTTTCCTACTCGTGATCACAAGCACAATTGCAGATTGCAAGGATTTTTTCACAATGTTCTAAGACTAAAGTGCACTTGGGAACAGGCTACAACACTTCCTCATTATCAAAAAGTTCACAGAATAATAGTTTCTTGCTAACTCATAACCTTTCAGTTAAGTGAAATTTTACCTGCTTATCATTCATTAAGAATATAGCTGAGCATGCATATACTACATGATAAGTGTTATTAAGATTGTAATTATTTGATACTGTACTGCTTCTATCCACTCTATGTGTTCCTACAGTTTCTTTCCAAATTTTAATAATGTCCAGTTGTTTGCTATAAGTCCCTATACATAAAATATTAAAGTGTTAAGTATGTGGGCCCAATGTTCAGACTGTCCACTGGGCCATGCCCAAAGTCAGGACCGTTCCACTGTACTTCTGTACACAAAGTTATGAAAGCTTCATGAGAAAGCTTTTTTAGTACATTCTTGAGGTGAATCTTTGATGAAAGTACTCTAAGGGATTGATCCAGTAAAATCAACAAAAAGAGGATTAAAAGTATTCCTTCCTCATTATATATTGATCAGTAGAGATAGCTCAAAAGCTTGAATATATCACTATAAAAATGGATTGGTTCATTTAATCAATCCATTGTCATTTTTGTTGCATAGTACATAATTATATACTGGAGAAGTATAGTAAACGTCACTTTATTTATATACTACAGTTGCCCAAACAGAAAACAGATTAGGTAAAAACAACAGATGCTCTACCCTTCCTTGTTACTACAATGTAAACATAAGAAGTAAATAGACTAGGTTATGTATACAAAATTAAAGTGGTTATTATCTAATGAGATGTTATATCAACTATATTATTTGTCATTAGTATATTATAATGAGAGCATAGTAGTGTTTATTAAATTTCTCAATGTGTCATCTTATATTATATATCATGAAAATGAACATAGATTGGTTAAATCATTTAATCCATTTTATAAATGTAGTAGTCCTAATTGTTTTGGGCCACATGGTAACTATAGAGGTATGTCTACTCTCATTGTCTTTTATTTTTGCATTTTATTATCATTAGTACACATATAAGAATAACCACTGACTAACAACACACATCCCAACCTAAAGTTTAATTAAGTGATAATAAGAATAATAAACAGAATAATAGTTTCTTGCTAACTCATAACCTTTCAGTTAAGTGAAATTTTACCTGCTTATCATTCATTAAAGAATATAGCTGAGCTGCATATTACTACATGATAAGTGTTATTAAGATTGTAATTCTTTGATACTGTACTGCTTTTATCCACTCTATGTGTTCCTACAGTTACTTCCAAATTTTAATAATGTCCTGTTGTTGCTATAAGTCCTATACATAAAAATATTAAAGTGTTAAGTATGTGGGCCCAATGTTCAGACTGTCCCACTGGGCTATGTCCAAAGGTCAGACCGTCCCACTGTACTTCTGTACACAAAGTTTATGAAAGCTTCATGAGAAAGCTTTTTTAGTACATTCTTGAGGGAATCTTTGATGAAAGTACTCTAAGGGATTGATCCAGTAAAATCAACAAAAAAGAGGATTAAAAGTATTCCTTCCTCATTATATATTGATCAGTAGAGATAGCTCAAAAGCTTGAATATATCACTATAAAAATGGATTGGTTCATTTAATCAATCCATTGTCATTTTTGTTGCATAGTACATAATTATATACTGAGAAGTATAGTAAACGTCACTTTATTTATATACAACAGTTGCCCAAACAGAAAAACAGATGTAGGTAAAAAACAACAGATGCTCTACCCTTCCTTGTTACTACAATGTAAACATAAGAAGTAAATAGACTACGTTATGTATACAAAATTAAAGTGGTTATTATCTAATGAGATGTTATATCAACTATATTATTTGTCATTAGTATATTATTAATGAGAACATAGTAGTGTTTATTAAATTTCTCAATGTGTCATCTTATATTATATATCATGAAAATGAACATAGATTGGTTAAATCATTTAATCCATTTTATAAATGTAATAGTCCTAATTGTTTTGGGCCACATGGTAACTATAGAGGTATGTCTACTCTCATTGTCTTTTATTTTTGCATTGTATTATCATTAAGTACCCAATAAAAATAAACCACTGACTAACAACACACATCCCAACCTAAAGTTTAATTAAGTGATATGCTAAAGAATAGCAACATCTGTCTCAAATTTTTTTTACAATTATAATTGGTGATTAAAGTGATATGTCAAATGTTACTGTGATCTCAGCCAGAGCTAAAACCACTCATATTTGAAGTCTCAAAGCAAATACCTCCTTATGTATTATCCCCCTTTGAGTTATCATTGACTAATAAGATGAACAAATTTAGTGAATTTTATTGTAAAAACATAGTATTAATCTGTAGCAACTCAGCCTTTGTAACGGGGAATTAATTTGTGAACAATAAACACACAAAAATTAAAATCGCAACAAAGAAAAGTATGGTAGATTGTAAGAAATTTAAAAATTAAGTCATATAATTTTAAATAAATTATTGTGTTCATTGAAAAAACCCCACTTATATATATACGTGTGTGTGTCTGAATGTACTTCTGTGATATTCCTGCTATTTACTCTCTCTTAATTAGCCATTATTAAAGATGTGGTTCTATTCATTTATAATTAGATTGCTTGCTCTAGCAAAAGATGATATGGATCCATCAACTTCCACTTTTCCAGAGAATAAAAATGAGCAATTGCCTACAAACCTAGAAGATAGAGAGTCATCACCTAAGTTACAGGAGAAAAGCAATGAACATTCAATTAATATTGACCAGTCATCTCCTGAGAATAAAAAAAAGTCATCTTCTGATGATGTCATTGACCATTCAACTTCTAATTTGCTGAATAAGACTAGTCAGTCACGCTTGTATCAGCATTCACCTTCTCCTTCAATGGAAGGTATTAATCCTACTTTTATAGTTATACTATCGAAGTTAATTGGTTGATTTAACTATTATTCAGTTATATAGGTTGTAATTACAAACTTATTTTTGTTGGAAAAATATTCATAATATGTTTTTTTATTAATGTCCTACTGCTTATATATATAGCTACATAGCCATCAACTTCATAATACATTAGTAATGAAAATATTATTAAGTTTATTTTTTGCATATGTAATCCAATAACCATGCATTAGTTAATCAACTAATCAATTTTTACAGCGTAATATGTATTTATTCTGCTCTTTCAGATGACTTTGTAGATGTATCAGCCTTGCTACCGAACGTACAGCAAACTCTCAAGGTGCACCGTCACTGCAAAAGCTTTCTGAAGGTATTTCAATTTATACAAAAGAAATATTATTAAAACACAAACCTCAGGTTTGTGTGTTTGGGATGATCAGGAACTAAGACGTATATTGAGATTACTAAAGCACCATTTGAAGTATCTCAAAGTGAAAAAAATTAGAAGACAAGAGTTCTGTATATCTTTCAAAGAGGAAACAGTTGAACATGTTCGCTGCCATTCCTAGAAACTGATGATTCTCAAGTACTGAGAAGTCATTTGGAAACATATGAGAAGATTAAAGCACCATAGCTGTACTATTGATCACAAAATTGCAGTTGAATCCACAGCTCCACATACCAGATTTTTGCATTCACATTCCAGTATATATCACTTCAGCCAGGAACAAGCAAATTCTTGAACGTTGTAGTAAATGTAATTTTTTTTTCAATTGATGTTGATCAGGATGAAGGTTAGTATTCCTTCACAGATCTAAATATATTACTATTTCATTTAGATATTGAATCATCAGCACAATCTTTACTGGAATATTTTGAAACTTATGTTTTTCCTGGTCGATCAAGTTCAGTAACTATAGTGATCATCCTGCTGTGTTTAAACAGATCACAAAAGTCATAGTTGATGAAGAACTGTTAAAAGTAGATTACTAATGAACTTATAGTATCTATATTTGTAATGTTCAATGGTGTAGCTAAATTCTTTTGCCTTATAATGCCACATATGTGCACTAGATTATATAGATAGATAGATATATTCATAAAGGTATGGTTAGTTATTATAGCACTAAATTATAAATAACATTTTCTATATCAAAGCCATGATCATTAATTTTTAAAGGCCATTTTGAACTACTATAACTATCTGAAATTAAGTAGCCATGTGCCTAAAGCACCTATGTGAGTGATGAAGTGTCATTAAAAACTTGAAAAACCCATATCCTTATGACTTGACCTAAACCTGACCTGGCAGGCCCTGGTATAGCTACATCACTGATGATTTATTGACTAATTTATTGTTCTATTCTTGTTATAGGATAAAAGTGTATACGAGCTGTAACACTCTTATGTGACAAACTCTGATGAAATCATTAATGATGATTTCCTTTTTCTTATTCATTTATTAGCCATATTGCTAAAGTAAGTAATATGAGTGTACTAGACATAAAAAATAGTCTATTATTAAAGGTCTAAACTTAGGTTTGGAAAGAAAACATCACCAGCTATCAAAAGAATTAAGGGATAAAATGAAAAAATTGCATCATTCTGTTGTCACAAGAGCAATTGACAAGGATAGTGAATACTTTCTATAGCAGGTATTCCATTTATGTAAAAGTAACGAGAATATAATTTATAAATAGATTATAAATTAAAAAATACACTATAACTGTCTTGTAAGTATTCCACACTCAGACAGAATCTTGCCAACTAAATTTCTGCTTTCCAAAGTAACTTAATTCATTAAATAAAAATACAGAGTGTACTATACAGAGATTAAACTTACCCCATTCATGCTTCTTTAGTCATTCTATAGCTTCTCTCCCAAATGACAATACTACCTCCACAAGACAGTAGGTGTGGCAAACATTGTTCACTACATAATATGACTAACTAATTAAATAATTACTAGCACTATATACAAAACTATATCTTAGGTAATGATTACAGCAAATAACATCATCGTATCTTTAATCATTATAACTTGTTTATAATTATCACTGTAAAAATAGATTGGTTGATTTAACCAATATATAGTCATTATTATTATATATATAATATGTACATGTGATGATATATGAGAAATTTAATAATATACAATGTAGTCTATTTCCTTCTCATGTTTTGCACTGTAGTAATATGGACAGGTAGAGCATATGTTGCTTTCTCTTAATAAGGAAATCAGTTACCTACATCTGTTTACACCATTGCAATCAGCAATGTCTAGCCAGCTATAATATATTAAACATAATACTTCTAAGTATTTCATTATATACTTTTTTACAACAAAAATGACAATGAATTGGTTAAATCAATCAATCTATTTTTATATTGGTATATCCCAATCAATAATGTTAGAAAACCCTACATTAGAGCTATTATAATAATCATGACACTATGTTTACAAAATAATATATCATTGTAGAGGGAATTTCAAAGTTAAGACATTTGATTCAAGTCCTTGTACTGTATATCACAGTCTTCACAATGCAATACTAATGCTACTGCGACACATTAAAGATGAAACCAAGCCTGAAGAAATGGATAAATCAAACTTGTCATTTTATTTGAAAGCACTTATAATGTTGAGTTAGTTTGATTGAAACCCAAACATTTTGTAATGTTAATGTTAATTCACTTTTTTTATAGTTAGTGTAGCAATTAAATTTAAAGATTGTGAAGTTGATAGATGTAAATTTTCTCCACTTAGTGCATGGAAGTACATGTCTAGTGTAAGTATTTTCTTTATAGTAATTTAATGCTCTTTGTTTTATTAGTTTCTCTCAGCCCACACGTCTGACCTCTGAAGTAGTGGGAGAGTTATTCCGTTGTTTCGAGATGCCACGTGTCTTATTTACCTCCTGAGCATAATTTCTTTGGCTGTGGAGCTCTTAAAATGATCCTGAAAAAATCTGGAAGACCACGCTCATTTTCTGACATGGAGTGAGGTCTTTATTCATAATTTCAATTATAAATTCTTCTTGTAATAGAAATATTGTCTCATGCCTGAATAAATGGAAACAGTTGATATAGTTTGTGAATATTTTTGTCACCAAGCATTGATGGTTCACAAACAAGCTATTTTAGCAGATAATGAAGTAACTAAAGAAAGACAAAAACAGGAATACATATCAACAGTAACAGTGGAAGGAAATGTTGTAACAGAGGTACATTAAAATTTATAATTACTAAAATTAATTTTATTTTCAACAGGGATTTAGCTATCTTGAAAGTTTGTATTGCTGTTATAAGAGTGTTTACAATGAAAACCTTGAAATTGGATTAAAAGTGGATAACATTTATATTAAAATTCTTAAACATAACGTCTGAAGGAAGTTTATCCACTTTGGATATGATTTTTAATAATCAGTCATATACATTTTGTGATCATTGTGAACTGTCAAAAACACTGTTTTTCAAAAAGGTACTGTCTCAAATCATAACTACAATAATTATAATCAAGTTAAAATACTATAGGTGCAGGAATGTGGGCAAGAAAATCTTCAAAGCATTAGTTTGAAACAATTTATTGAACTCTCTTGCCGCTATAAAATCTGGAATACAGAAGTAAATAGTTTTAATGTATATTTTAATTATACAATCTTTGATTTCTTAGATAGTTCTTCAGTTCTTCAGATCTTATGAAGGGATACTTTTTTCAAATCTAATGGTGCAATATCTAGTGATCATGTGGAAGCTTTAGTTCACTTTTCAGAGAGGTTCATAGTATATTCTTTTTAGCACACTCAATTGTTTCTTTATCTACAGCTTTAAAGGAGCGTCAAATCATAAATTCTTAGTAGATCACCTGCTAAAACCATTATCTCAATGTATGTATCAAGGGAAGAGCCCCTGAAGTTTGTATTGGATCTTGTCCAACTTCAAGTGAAGTCCTTGTTGGAGATCAATGACTATAATGATCTTGCAGCAAAAGAAGAATTCTGTGTTTTTTTGAAGGAGTATTGCTTAAAAAACAACATTGGAGCATTAATAATTGATAAAGATGTCTTTACAAAAATTCAGGTGAAATTATAATTCCTAGACTTTAATGATCCATTATCATAATCTCTACAGAAACAACTAAATTCAGGAAATAATTTCAAAATATTGTGTTAAATGCATTGCTGAGGTAATGATAATATTTGTTTATTATTATTATATTCACTACATTCAGAGCTTGTCTACTTTCTTTGTTGGTCATCTTAAGATGAACAGAAGCTTTATATCTCAGAATCATAGTTAATTCTGTTTGTGGAGATATGAAGAAGATGCATATTTCTTCAGAAAACAGTCACTTGAACTTTTATTGGAAAATCATTGGGCATGTTTGTAACAAGATCCCGGACATCAGAGGAAAGTATGAACGGGATCTATCGACTTAAAGCTCTTTCTTGTTCGAATTGGTATAATTAATCGTGAATTTAGAAAGACACCAGGTGTATCTCAACTTCCTAACATTCCTGGAGTAAAGGCATATATTAGTGTAGCAGATACACTTAGACGAGTGTTGCACAAATGGAAAGTACAGTTTGATAATGATAAAGTCAGCTATGATCAACTGTATGAATATTTTGGCAAAAAAGTTATCATTAGTGAAGTAGCTAAACAATTTGGAATGGATGATATAGTAGTACTGGAACAAGATGTAAAAAAGAACACAGAAGGAATTTTGTGATTGTCACAAGAACCTATCCACCTCTTTAATTCGAGTTCAACCAAACAATCCATCTAATTGGTAAGTTTTTAAATTGATCTCTTAAGCCTTAATAACAGGTTTCTGTTTGACAGTATTCCACACAACAGTAGTTATATAAAACTTGTGTCTCCAATTTTGAAAATAAATTTATAAATACACAAAAACTTCTAAGAAAGTAGTATTAAACATAACTATAATGTATAATAAATTTAAGAGCAACAGAAAAAAACAAAGTAACTATGAAGACAAGAAAAGTAGTTGACCTCTCTTATCTACATTTACTGAATAACTTTTAGCCTCCTTTAAACCAATACCAGATTCCATTTTTAAATGATTTTTATCCTCCATTACATTATTTAATCTACAATCACTTTCAGATGTAACAGTGACACTAGTCTTTATTGATAAGAAGAAATTTCAATATAATAATAATAATTATTATTATTTATGACCTTAAAAATTTACTGTTTCCTTATTTTTTTTTCTGAACATCTACAATTTTAAGCTATATTCATAATGCTTTGTATATGCCCAAAATTTGAGCTAAACTATATATACTGAATCAAACGTGAATGATATTTTTGGTCAATTATGATGTCATTTATATGTAGTCTTGCTACATGAGTATTATGTTCCCATAATACTCAATGCTTACTTTAAATGAAATGCACTAAAGTGCTTAACCTTGGTGCAGTCTTATCCAGAGACTTTCTTTATTCTATATAGCCTCGTCAAGTGATGTAATCCACGTGATGCGCTAGATGATTTGATGACTCACCATTTCTCTTCTATTAAAGGGAAAAAAGCTTTGCCTTTAGTGCATCTACTGGGTACTTTGCACTCTAATTGACAAAAGGTCCAATACTTTCCAACTTTTTAGTAAAAGTTAGTGATTCTCCAATGACAGCTATAGTGCTAGTATTTTTAGTTCGCGCTCAATGTATCGACAAAGATGACTGCCAAAGTTAGTAAAACTGTCATAACTTTCCAAAGAAGTATTTTGGCCAAAATTCTCACTTAAAAAGTTGGAAAATGTCATAAATCTGTATGCAGGAGGTTTTTATTGAATTCTCGAGTTTCACTGAAAGCTGTGCTTTTTTTCAAAGGTTTTTCAGACTTTTAAAGCTTTTTGTTCATTTGGCGGTCCTTTTGGCAGTATTCTTAAGAAGTACAGAAGTATTGCTCCTGTCCATTATAGTTTGGTGGCTACTAGTGCCGTGTTTGCTGAGTTATAGCAGTTCAAAGCCATTTGCCCGGGTAACAGACAGACAGACACATACACTGACGACTACGGTAACCTGCGCTATGTGCCCATGCACAGCGAGGTTAATTATGGTCAAAATTTAGTTGTGGCTCCTGAAACCAATGCATATGCTGTGAACACTACATGCAATGATGTGTACCTCTGGTCTTCATTGAAGATCCTTAATTATCTCTTCCCTCTCCAATCTTATTAGTTTATTTACTATTACATCATTTCATTAGTACCATCAAACAATCTTAGGATAATTTTTAATAAATACTGTTTATTTATGTAGCAACTTAATTGAAATCTTACTTAAATCATTGTAGGTCCAGTCTCCATGACATGTTATTGGGTTATAGGGTGGAAATTCCTGAAGAGCTTTTGAGGGATATTAAGAATTCAGTTTATTTTCCTGGCACAAAGCCCAGTGAAGTTATCTGCCAGCAATTACCTCCCACTAGTCTTTCTCTTCATGTTAAAGTAACACTGACCCTCAAGAAATTGAATGGTATCATTAGAAAGTTGGAATGTTTCCTTCGTCCTCTATTGCCAGTGATGACTATACTTGATTATTTCCACTTACAGAAGAGTGTTCTCTTTAAAAGATGCATGGAAGACGACTTGTTACCACTTGACAAAATGTAACAACTGAAGAGCTGGCACATATCTTAGAGATTGTGAAGCAAAAGTTAGAAAGCATTCTGACTGGAACTGCCACATTTATTAACATAAAGACATTCCCCAATGATATTAGAAAAGGAACTTCAAATTCTCATTGATTTTCGTGGCTTCCAGAAACATCCCAATGTTGATGTTGTTATATTCTCATTTTGAATACAAGATGATTCTTCAAATGTCAACTCACTTTTCACATTTTGTGAAGATTTTCAACTTTCACAATGTATGAACAGTCAGAATATGATAGAGTTAAAGAAACTTGTAAATGAAAACAGAATAGAGGAAAAACAAGAAAGAGATATTGAAGAAGAGTTAAAAACTATTATTAACACTATCAATAAAATTGAAAGCCTTTTATGTATCAAAGAAGTGCACCAAAATCCTAATGAGAAATTTCAGTTTTTTGAATCTTTTTGAGCCTCTTAACGCAAATATTAAAGAACTACTACAGTTTCTGAATGAAAACAATTTTCGAGGAAAAGGCCAGGTTCAATTTTGAACAGTTTATTGACCCTTGTAACTCAGAGGTTTCAACATGAAGAATACAATGCAGAAATTCTAACAACTCGTACACTGTGTTCTATCTTATTGTTCCATTATATAATCCAGAGCTCTCATTTCAGGAACTTATAGAGATTGTGTCCCAGCTGGAACCATCCACATGTCTCGCTCAGTTACAAATAGTCAGAAGTAATATAGATCTAATTACAATGTGGTTCTCATAGCAGAGGTAAGTATAAATAATGAAATAGTGTTACAATACTTGATTAATTTTTGCTTTGTTTCAACTTCAGGGAGATAGCACTACTACTGAGCTGTGCACCATTGTTGATAAAGGCACATTCCATATCACAATCTCAGCATTGGCTGAAAGCAATGCAAACAGACTTGTTTTGATGATTTTCAACCATTCCAAAAGGAATTAAGCTCAAGCTCGATCTTGCTAGTCTTTCAAAGCTCTAATGTAATTATCTGGAATAGCACTGAGATTAAAGACTTCATTCATCGACTTGGATTTGCTAATTCCAATGATGATAATGCTAAAATAGGACCATTTATGGAGCTGTTTGAAGTAATTCATTGGATTATTTAATCAATTTAAATTTTCTTTTAATTATGTATGATAGTAATTAAGATGCAAAGACAGATGGAATCACTGTATGAGATGGGACATCCTGACTATTCTGAATCTGCTTTCCCTCATGAAGTCAAGTGTTCTGCTAACATTTTTTGAGCTGAAAGAAGTAGTAAGTTGTAGAACTGTATACTAATACTGAGATCAATGACTTGTCATAGGTAATGGAATTAGAACAAGTTATGAAGGAATGGTCTGATGAGGCATCAATTAACAGAGACAAAATTAAGTGGCTTTCCTTTTTTTACAAATGCTAGAGTACTTAAGATCTATGAAGTAATCAACTCTGCTGACTTATCAAAAAGAGAAAAAGCAATGAAAATTTTAAAACAACTTTGTTTTTCTTGTGCCATTTGGCTACAGTGATGGTGTCATGTGTCATATGGTAAGCTTTCTATATTCACATTAATTTCAAGTATTAAATTATAGGAGACTCTATTGGATTCTGTAAGTCTTGTTGGAGTCCCAACAGAAATAGTTGGATCATTTCTCGATACATTATTTTCAGTTCCCTGGATTACAGTTACCACTTCCACCTCCTCATCGCATTTCAACATACCATAACTATGCTGTTCTTCATCAGTGTCATAATTTTTCACCAAGCAACTCATAGTGTATCTTGCTTCCATTAATGAGCAGTTACCTAAATCTTATGAGATTTTTCAATGTCATTCTGACACAACAGAAAGTGATATTAAGCTAATGTTCCAGAGGATAGAGTTTTTTTCCCAGGCATTATTACTTTCTTGAAGTAAACACATTGCCCTCTGGGTTACAAGAGGTATATAAAATGACATAAAAATGAGTTTCAATATTGATCATGCAGAGTTTGATACAACAACATATAGAGATTTATGGAAGAATGCTAAAGTCAGGAAATTGTTGTACTCTTCATTTTGTTGAGACATCTTCTTCACTTTTATATGAAGCTCGTACATCAACACTATTGTCAGTAAATGTGTGTGTGTGTATAAGCACACGCATGCATACATGCATATATTTTTCTTATGCAGAAACCTGAGGCAAAAGAAGATGCAGTAAGAAAGCTCCCAGTAAATCACTATTTTGATGTTATTGAGCTAGTGTACGGCTCACAAGGTAATTTCAATATCTAATTGTTATATGATTAAAGCACATGTAATAAACAGATTACACTATAAATAAATTACAGAACATAATAGCTGTAGTTTATCTAATATATAATCTGAATATTTTTATGAATGTGTCATCTAGGTAATGGAAAGACACCATTATATCAAAAGCCAGCTTGGTCAATCCTGTATGATTATGGCTATCAATGAGGCTTTCTCTACCAGTTGTGTTCTCAATAGTCTAAATTCCTTAAGTGATGAAAATGAGACTTCTATTCACATTAATTTCACACTTTGCCACCAGGAGTATGTCATATAATCATTTCACTATACATGATAATGTGTTTTGTATAGAGAATGTAGCAGATGAAGAAACAAAGCAGTTCACTCACTCATAAACAAAAATTGGATGGTTTATGTTTTGACCTGTTCATTCTAGGTTTTGTACAAGACTTACACACTGGAGTGTCTTTTGGTGTTTCCAACAACTTAAATGGAAAATATATATGAAGTATGATTAACATCTGTGTGCTAATGTCATAAAGTCTTTGTTTCTATAGGTTCCATCAATTACCAATGATCCTGACAAAAATCTTTCTTTGTTTTCGAGATCTACTGCCCACATTTTATTTTGTTGGCTCTGAGATATTGATTGATTCCAGTATACCTTATGTAGTTGATGATGATGTACAACTAGTGTGTAAATATTTGAGAGCTCTTAAATTAGAAGAAAAGAAACAGGAAAAGGGATAGATCGCCTGTATAAAAAAGGTTAGTATTCATGTATACACTTAATTTAAAGTAGAAATATATTGAAGGTGGAGATCCAGTCAAGTTTTGTAATGGAAAGAGACATTGACAGCTCTGAATGTCTACAGTTATTAAATGACAATATGCCTGATGTTTTAAAAGAGTGTAAGATCAGTCAGAAGCTGTTTATTAAGTAAACTGATAACACACTATAATATGAACTATTACTAATAATTGTAGGTATATGAAGAGACGTTGCCAGTTTTTAGATAATTTCCCAGCTTATAACTACAATCAAGGAAAAGGAACAAAAGGAGAAGATACAAACAAAGTTAGGATCCACTCTAATGAAAGCAATGTTGAAGGAAGTTGAAGAATTTTGTGATCCCTCTACAAAAGAAAAACTGGTCCATTAAAAGCACATCAACAGGTAGACCTGGTAATATTAATTCTTTTTTTATCAAACTACTAATATACATTACGTTACTGTATGAGCAACATGAAGGTGGTGGTAGTATTGATTTAATTACTTTGTATCCTAACATATCTCTTATGAAGAAAATGAAGCTTTTGAAATTCTTGGTTTTGAAATTCCAACAATGATGTAAGTTTATTATATTACAGCAAACTTGATTGTATTGTAGAAAACTTTATGAACGGAGTACATTGGATAAATATTTAGCAAAAGCCCTCAGTTTGCCTCTGTCTAAAGTGACTGAAGTACAAGAAGGAATGAATAAAGAAAGGTACTACAAGAGGTTGAAAATTATTGATGACAATAACTATGTCCTCACATTGGATTATGCTCTGAAAATGATCAATATTCATGAGAGACGTGAGTGTAGTATCCTGTTATCATTGAGGGAGAACTGGAGTTGGAAAAAGAATTATTGAAGATGATTTGTCTAAACTTTGGAACTACTCCTGGAAGTTCAGTGGTCTAAATTGAAAGAGGAACTACAAACATTACTAAAGAAATAACAAACAGTAAACAAAAATACAATAATTTAACACATGTTTGTTTTTACTATAGATTGTGAAAATTAAGACTACAGTCATCTTGCCAGCATCAACAAACAGCAGTATATATCCATCCATAATGAAGAGAGTCTAATAGCTGAAAATTGGAGTGTGGAAGTGTTTAGAGAAAGCTATTTCAAAATTAAAACAAAATCCAATATTGTCTTTAATTCAACCAAAAAATATGACACACAACTTTTTGGAAATTATAGATGGAGCCAACATTCCACCAAATGAAATCAACATTTCATCAATTGAAGTAAATTATTTTTGAATTAAAATGTTAGATTACGATTTGTTAACAGACTATGTAAGAGAACTTCTTGAGACAGATGTATCTACTTTTTATAAATTAGACATACATGCAGGTAGAGGTATAATTGAATTTTATTATGGGGGTTATTCTGCCTTATCTTGAAATATTTCTGTAAATATTTCTTCTGAGTATTCCAATAACAATTTCTTCTTTGATGAAATATAAACAACACACGATTAAGAGAATAAATTTTTAGCCCCCCCCCCCCCCTACTTCTGATGTGGACCTCGAGTAACAGTAAGATATCTTAAATATTAATAAGTGCATTACCTGTTATTGAAAACAGGTATATCTTGATGAGATAAACACGTCATCATGTATGGGTCCTTTTTAAAGAAATTGTTACAGACAGAACTGTTGATGGAAAGGTTAGCAATTAATACACTGTAATATAGCATTTATAATCACTGAGATGTTGTATAGCCATTATCAGACAACATGTTCATCATTGCTTCTTGTAATCCTCTACGAGATGATAGTACAGCTGTACTACGTATATGAAGAATGTGTGGCTTAAACCAAGTTATTATGTACGAGAACTTCATCCTACAATAAATTATTTTGAAATGGGACTATGGGGCTTGAATCATATCCAAGAACTTGAATATGTCACTGCAAAAATGAGAATATTAACAGAAGATTTTGATGATTTTCAAAATATCAAGAGTTAGCCTTTTTTATAATGCAAAGCCAGCTTAAATTAGGGAGTACGCTGAGGAGACATTAATTGAAGCAGGCTATTCAAAATGATGAAGCAAAAAGTGTGCAAAAGTTTGTGTTAGTCAAAGAGATTGCAGCGAGTATTTGATTTTTACAAGTGGGTTGCTCAGCACATACAAAACATTTGCTGAACAAAAACGATTCTCTACCATTAAGAGGCAGCAGCAAATGAGAGCTGTGCTAGTGGCATTAGGACTTGTGTATTATCTTCGACTGGGAAAAAAGATAGAAAAAATTACAGTGAATTCCTTATGCACACAAATTTGGATGTGTTGATTTTACAACTGTCTTTACTGAAGAACTAGATTGGTATATAGAAAGAGTAGATCTACCACCTGGAATAGCAAAAACACTGCTTTAAAAGAGAATGTTCTTGCAAACATTGTCTGCTGTCAAACACAGACTCCCCTTATTATCATTGGAGAACCAGGGACATCAAAAGTCTGTCTTTTAACATTGTTGCAAACACATTCAAAGGAAGAGCTTCCAACATGATGATTTTAAAGTTATAAAACTCTTCAAGGGACTTCAACCATTTTTCTATCAATGCTCTCAACATACAACCTCAAAAGAGATTCAAAATCTCTTTAACCAGCTATACAGCGGCAGAAGATATATGATACTTCCTCTGTTCCTACTTATTGTGTTGTCTACATGGATGAAGCTGGTCTTCCTGAAGAGCAACGTGAATCATTAAAGTTCTCCACTATTTTCTTGATAGAAGAGAGGTTTCCTTTGTAGCTATCAGTAATCATGCACTAGATGCTGCTAAAACCAATCGAGCAATCAGTGTTTATCGTCCGAGACTCATCTTCTGAAGACCTTAAGATTTAGCACAATGATTTCCTACATTCCACAAAGCCCTTTGGCTCAAGTGGAAACAAACATGATCACAGAGCTTTTGTACAGCTTTTAGCTCAGTAATGAAAGTGAAAAAATTTAGATATTTTTATGGACAGAGAGATTTCCTTCATTTCATAAGTTTCTTACAAAGAAAGCGAGGCACTGGACTACTTAATGAAGAGATTGTACTTGAGGCTTTTGGAGCGCAATCTGAATGGTCATGAAGATTTTATGATAATACATAAATATTTCCTAAAAGAAGTAGTCTCTTTCATTCCACTTATCACTATTCATGTTTTTTATAGATTGGTTACTAATTACTCCAAATTTACCATAAGAATGTCCTTGAGATTGTTGATCAAAGTTGAAAGATTTACCATCTAGTAATAGTCAAACTAAAAGTAGACCAGAACATACTGTTCGTACAAACTCATCATAGATACTAGTGAAGATGACTCAGTAGTTAGATATCTGTTTGCTGTGGTATTCTTAACAAGAAGAAAACTCAAATGTTTTGCATGTAGTGAATTTGTTGAAGGAAGTCACATGCATGTAAGTTATATGTTATAAGCAAGTCCTTTGATTTGGTTTTTGATTATTTAAAGATAAACACTATTGCTGGAATTTGTTCACTCAGTTGAACAAGGACATACTATACTAATGTTTCAGACAAATGAAATTCATGAGAGTTTTTTTATGAATTATTCAATCAGCATTTTCGAATTTTATACGATCCAAAAAAAAACAAAAAAGGATTTGAGATTTATTTGCTAATATTTCCATGGGAGCTCATACCATGCCATGTAGAGTTCATCAGAGTTTCAATGTATTGTAGTTGTGAAGAAATCTGAGCTAAACAAGACACCTCAGCCTTTTCTGAATCGGTTCGAAAAGTTCTTATTCTCTTATAATGCTATCTACTCCAGTGTATGTGAGACCAAGCCTTCCAATATCCAATTATTATTAAAACTACCTATGAAAGGTATAATATACTTCAGAACATAGTATTGATATTAACCACCTCTATATAGTATCTTTGTTGGTAAAAGAAAGTTGGTGGTTCTAGAAGCTTTGTTGGGTACAGATCTCATCAAGATTGCTCTCTGCCTGACAGTCATTCTGACAGCCATAATGAAATGTCTTTTGACATACCTTTTGATCCAAATGCACTCAGTGGTAAAAGAGTGTGGGTTACAAGTTCATCCATGGAGACACTTCATTCACTTCTTCTATCATTACTACCTTCACTTGATCATGAATATGAAAGTGGATTGAAATTGAAGAGAAATTTTGTGATGGTGACACATGCCTTGCAGTACTTTTTACTGCTTTGAATGCATTACATACTAAGCTGGATGGAAAATACCTCAGGTATTGAATGAAACTGTCATAATTATTATAAACATATAAATGTACATCTTACAGGTCTCTGATTGTGAATTAAAGGTAGAGAGCAAAATCATCTTTGATATGCCTTAAAAGATGAAGGTTTTTTCTGGAGCTATTAAGGAGTTTGATTTTAAAGGTGCTATAGGTGAAGCACTTTATGCTCTACATAATAGAAAGGAAGTTTCAGTTCATTGGGTGAAGATTCTTGCCTATTATTGCAGTGATTGTGCAATGGCTTTTACAACATGTAACACAAACATTTATGCATCTGCTAACTCCTGAAGCATTAGTTGTTAATGCTAGGCACATGCCTAACGTCTTAATTCAATCTTACTTTTAAATTTCAAGAACACTTTAGTTTGAAGATCTTAATCAAGTCACATCTTGTAAAAGTTAGAAAGAAATCACTGGTGAGTTTAAAATAGGTCATTTATGTTACATATAACTTGTTATATACAGGCAGTCTGAATTGTGTTTCCAGAAGGTTCTTGTCTACGCTCGACAATCTCACTTGTTTGATGCTTACCATCAATTTACCCATCAGAAGGTGTGAAGGACAATAGCGATGTCAAATCATTAATTGAGAGTACAGTTTATGATGATCTAAAGGCTCTGAAAATCTACAAAATCTCCCTGGTGACTTAGAGGGAGAAATTCAAAACAAGTGCAAACATTTGTGGAAACACTGTTCATACCATTTTTCTTATCATAGCTAATATGAAGATATTAGTGTTAAGATGATTAATCATCTTCGAATTATTGTTGAACAGAAAGAGAATGAGTCCTTAAATAGTAACAAACTCATTATGTTTCTTCTCCAATTTCCTCAAGAACACCGCTTTTCACTCTGTGCTACCCTGTGTTTATTTTTAAGTGGCTGGGACCACTTCTATTTGGATTCTCTCACAACAGATATTTCTGTACCTGGTCTTCCTAAATCTCTACAAAATATTGTCGATATAAGACATGCTTTCATGTAGCACTGGTATTTCTAATACAGATTGCTCTATTAGATTAAGTCTAGAGCCCTCTCTTAGAAGAAACCATTACTGTTACATCTCCTAGGATGGTTGTTGGAACAACTGGTGGATGTACAACAAGCCAATGTCCATCATTGCTAGACAAACTCTGCTTAAGAAACTGTTTGATAAAGATATTGCACAACAACAAGAGAAACCCCAGTCCTTTGTGTACCCTGTCGGAGAAGCTCTTTGCTCTCTCTTCACTCAGTATTGGGATAATGCTACTGTTGCAAAGTTTCTTCAAGATGCTGCACACTTCACATTTTGTCATCAGTCTACTCTTGGCATTACCAGTTATATCCAGACAAAGAATAAAGTCATTGTTTTATGAGTTTGTCATTTCTGCTATTGTTGATTACCAAGATTGCAACTGGACTGTTATGACTTTTTCAGGTTCAAGCAGTAATACCACAATGGTATAACTCTTTGGTGGTATCGTTAAGAAGTCTATTTTTTTCAAATTACCAGTTTATCTTTACTACCACATGCTTGTCTGCTCTTCAACCTCCCATGATAAAGGTTTCCACTTTCCTTTTCTTTGGTTTGGTCTATCACAATCTAGAAAAAATTCTGGATGGCTGTCACCAACTATAAACAAAACATTAAAATCTAAAGCATTGACTCCATTTTCTAGTGTTGGTCGTTCTAAACCCAATTAAAGAATTGGAAAAAAGAGATGTTTAAAATGATGGAAGAAAAACTACAAGAATTAGTCCAGTTAGCCAATTTATCTAGTTTACTATACATTTTATGTTTTTTACTTTGTCATTTTTAGCAAAGGACAGAGAATGATCCTATATGATAATGTTTTTGTCTCATGTTGTGAAAGCTTTAAGAGATTATGATCTGTTGGCAAAATATTTAGTAGACTTCATAAAATACAAGTGTATATCTGACCACTCTGGCAGTCAGACTACTGCTATACAGTCACAATATAAGGAAATGATTGGAGTTGTGTTATTGATGCCTACTTTGATTTCAATCATAATGTGAACCCCCAAGATCCATTTCTCTTTTAGCCTGGGTCCATGTGCATTCTGAAAATTCACAAATGGATTTGATTCAAACCATCAAACAAATGGAGAGATTACAAAATTTTCTACAGAATCAAACACTGTCTGAAACACCTATGAGTCCTACCAAAAAAGATTTGGGCAGTTTTTTATCAAAGAAGTTTTTGACTCCATGAACAAGATCATTTTTTTCAACAGAGTGGGACAAAGTAAAGATTCAAACAATGGTATTTAACATATCAAGATATTGTAAGTGCATTGTTACAAAATACAATATATATATCCATTATCTATTGCTCCAGATCAAACAGAGTCTTTGTATGATTGTCTTCATGATGTGGAAGATGATCATTTAAGATGCTATTTTTTCAAGAACCTATATGATGTACATAGTCATCACTTGTAGTGAGAGCTTGACATTGACAAAAGATAACATAACATTGCTATTAAATTTTTTCCATGAATGTATTGAGGTGGTAATGATTTTAATCTAATTATAAAGTTGTCATTGTCTTGTAATTATAGATTATCTGATGACATTAATATGGTAGAAGTTTCTTTCCAAGAGTGCATTTTGGTACTGAAAGATCAAAGCAGAACTTTCTTTTGCTCTTTATTAATAAAACTCTGACTTGTATATTCTCCACAGTCAATTTTCCGTGGGATGCGTATTGATGTGAGTGGTTTTTCCAAGCAGCTTTACCTGATAGTCCTAACTCAATTCCACTTATTGGACTACCTATCTCCTGCTGAATATAAATACCACTTGCTTCGTATATTACCTAAAGATGACAACAGACGAAGTCGACCCTGATAATGTAAACTTGAATCTAATTCCAACAACTGTAAGTATATAACCAGATCATGTAGTTACTAAAGAATTACTTGTATTTTTTCTACAGTTTACGTATGGGCAATAGGAAAAAAATGATGCCAAAAGACATCAATCCATCCAATTGTGTAGATGGGTTTTTTGGTCATATGAATCAAAGTCAAACAATGAAATGGTATAATTAAAAATGTGAATGCTAACTATAAGCTTTTTTCTAGTGTGTATTAGATTAGCCAACTGGTATTGTTGCAGCTTATAAGCAAATTTGAGAAATACAGTCTCTATGAGTTCTTTTTGTTGCCATTTCAAAACTAGAGAGATTCTTTGAAAAGGTACAATTTGAACTGGGGTATATTATTGGGTTCAGTATATTCATCAAAGGTGGAGCCGAGCTCTACTGATAATGTAAAAAGGATTTTACTAATTTTGGAAAGGGAGGCCATTCATGCCAGAGATGTCTACAAATTTTTAGCAGAAAAATTTAGCTAAAGATATTGGCTCACAAGAGGTATATATAATATTGATTCCATATTCGGGCTTCACTTACCTAAAATAGACAATATTGACACATCTACCTGAAAGGATTCTGCTCTCTTAAAACAAGAAGGCTTAGAGGAATAAAAGCGGTTTTTTTTCTCGCATTGATTTGGGAAAGAGATTGAGAAATATTGGAAAAGTTTATCAGACGAATAATGGAAAGAGGGATCCACAATCACTTGTCGTAAGTATATACAGGGATCAACTGAGAGTAAGATGATAACCAAAATTTAGTGGTGTTTGGAGTCCACTTTTAGGAAAACCTGATTCAAGTACTCGCAATTCGCATTCTTAAGTTTTTTTTTGAAGGTAGTGAAGTAGGACTACTGTATAGTGAAGTTTGGACCTTACTAGAAACAATACCTGTAAATGAAATGAAGGAAGGAAATTGAAATCAATGGCTAATTCTTGGTTAGAATTAGTTAACCGATTGTTTCAGCAATTATGGGAAATTACATTTTAAAAGTTAAAGACCAAGTGATAGCAGTAGATGACTAAAAAGGAAAAAGTCTTCAATATGCATAAAAATACATGCATTTACTCGCATGTGTATATTGGCTTTGTGTATAGATGAATTCTATCAAAAGGATGTAAATTTGATTACTTATTTCAATTTCAATTGTTTGAACTGTTATTTATGTAGATAAGATCTGAATCTCTTGCAAAAAGTGTTAGTAAACAATGTCAGGGATATTTTTCTGATGAAATTTATCAGATTAATTGTTTGTTTTTCCTGAACAAAGATCTTGTTCAGAAGCATCTTGAATTGGAGGGTCTTTGATATTTCCTATCAAGTCTGTAAACTATGAAGAAAAACAAGTCAATCCTGTCTATAAACTTCTTTTTTGCCAGTCATCCAGTTTGCTGTTGCATTCATTATTGTTTTTGTTATCTATAATATTGTTAGATGCTCATGAGAAGCAAATTCTGTAATGCATTACAGTGTTGATTGCCTGTTGTCTAGCTTTGTCCAGATCACCAAACACATTTGTGGTATCATCCTTTTCTTCACCTGACAAACTTCTAGGACTTACATTTCTGGATGTGGTATGTATATTTTTCTCGATTTTATCTTATTTCATAATATTCCTAGGTGGATTCAGAGATAAAGAAGGAATACTTTGTGACTGTGGTGTTATGTTAAATGAACAAGGAGAGAATGGCAGACCAAATTTACAACGAGCTGAGAAGGAATTTTAAATTTACATTCACTTATTTACTTCTTTGTGTAATTTTTGGAGCATTTTTGTGTCGATTTACTGACCTCACCAGGATCAATTATTAAGGAGCTAGTTATTTTCTGAACTATCAATCTGTTCAGCACTATTGTAAATCAACAAATATGTCAATGTTGTTACATATGAGTACTAATCTGGACTAACTGATGAACAATTATCATTACTAATAGTGCGCTCTATGCAAAGAATGATTAATGGTATACTGATATATGAAATAATTTATCATATACTATATTATTGATGAAGATCGTCTTGTGAAAATCCAAAAGAGTGTTTGTAAGCACTTCAGAGCCAAGATATGATTATTAACAGATTGTGGCATCAATAAGTCTTTGTTCCTACGTTTAGATGAAGTCAAAAATAGTTAGTATTTAGATGAAAATGTTCTTGTTGTTTGAACTTATTGTACATATATTTGGCCAGTATTTTCCAATATTTCAAACCAACACAGTCCTGGGTAAAAATACGGTAATGAAATAAATGTTATCTTATTGTTGACTTACCTCTTTTCACAGACATTTACCTGATGTCTATCCCTTTCTTCCAACATTACAAAGTTTCACACGTGATTATGTTCATGAAAATTTTGTTCATCCAATGAACTAACTGGTTAGGTAGTTTGTGAATCGTTACCCCCTCGTCTTCAAGCTGGAAGTGCTATACTTCCTTCTCTTATTGATTCTATCAATGGATACATGTGAACTCTCGCTTGAACGTTATTACTAAGAGACAAGTTAATGAAATAACTGTTTATGAGGCTGTGGATTTAGCTACTGAAAATGTACTCATCAGAACTTGAAAATCACTACATAAAACTATTTGAAAAAGTTATTGGGTAGGTGTTGTTAGTAATTAATACCATGATGGGTTCTTAAATTCCAAGAGGCAGGGCTGGCAACAATTCCTGAAAAACTATTGGATATTCTATTAAAATGTTTAAGAACTGTGATGTGAGGAAGAAAAATTGATTTTCCCTTCATTACTAAGAGAACACATCTTTTTTGTCTACACACCTGAAAGATGCTACTAATGAAAATAGAGCATCATCATTTTTTTCTTAGTAATTGAAGATATTGTAAGTACAGTATTCAATTATTATAAAAAATTTTTGTTGTTATGACAGGTCAAGTTTCATAATAATTTCTTAGATGAAATGAAATCTTTAGTAGCTGAAAGTCATCTAGTCTCTTTCAGAAGTATATTTGTGACTCACCCAGTATACATCCATTAGGAGTTAATGAATATACGTGTATTGTAAGCTGAACACTACGCAGGTTAACTAGTTCTTTCCTTTTTTGTTATTTTGGATCATTGGATCATGTGTACTAGATCTCTGCTACAAACTGGTATGCAAACATCAAACTAAAGAAGGTATAATTTGGATAAGATACAAGAAGACATTGTGATCAATTATATTGCTGGAAACGTTTAGATTGATGACTGTCAAAACACAGTTAAAGAAAACCGTTTACTACATTGAAATGAGCCTGTAAATGGAACATCCTACAGTAAGAACTCCTAAAAGATGGCAGTTTTTTTAAAATTTTTGATAAAGGTCAATGTTGACATTGAAGAAGAGCTGATATAGATAGTGACTTCAAGGTAACTTTTTACTATCAAAAACATTTTGTTTGTATTTTCTATACATAGATTTTCACTATCTAAAGATGATGATTTTCTAGTTGCATTATAGAACATGAGCTATTGTCAAGAGTATGAAGAAATAGTAGAAGTAGCTCGGGTTTAAAAGCTATTATAGAACCATAATCAAACAGGTCAGTTACTGTGTTAGAACTTAGATATAGCTTTTTAATGATCACTCCATGCAGAGAACTGGACCAGGAACAAATTACACAAAAACAATATCATAAATGCAATACAGTTAGAGATAAAAGCATTACCAAAACTACTTTATGATCAACATGAGATTGACCTTGATGATTCAATGAAAATTTTTGATGATTTTGGAATGATAAAGGTGAGTAGTTCAGTTAAAGAGTTACCTTAGTTCATTGATATTAATTAGAGACTTCAGAATTCTCATTGTGCATGTATGTGTGTGCCATACCAATGAAGAAAATAGTCACAACTCTTGCACTAATTGTGGAATGGATTTGAAGATGGAGTATATGATTTCTATACTCTACCCAAAGCAATGAAGAGACCATTGAGGGAAGAAGAAAACAGGATACTGGCACTACCACAAACATATGATCAAGAGTATGTAATTTCAACAAGTGGTATATCTTAATGTAATTACAGCATATCCTGATGAACTCCTTCACAAGCTAAAGGTCACTGTTGAATTCTAATAACAACTGCAACAGCATTTTTGTTAGCAATATTGATAAAATCAATGAGGTCTGAATGTGATATTTTGTCATTATATATGTTACATTGCATGTGCTATCACGCAGGGAGTATATATAATTACATGAAAAAGACTTTCCCTCATTCGTGATGAGCAAGAAGTAGAGATAAAGCAAGTATTGCCACAACAGATATGTATACTAAAAATTACATGGCATTAAGGATATTCTGAGAAAGTCAGTTTGTAAAATCTCAATAATAACAATACAATAATGTATTAATATACGAGTAATTAATACTTTGGAAGAGAAAACAACAAAAGAGGAAGAACCAAAATGGTTTGAATATGTTGAAGAAGATTGTGGACATCTGAAAAACAAATTTAAACACTTCACGAGATGTTTCTAGGCCACTGACTTAGAAGAAGTCTATAATCCAACTACTGGTTTTACAATATGGATTTGAAGCAGTAGATCAAGCATCACATCCATTGAAAAAAAGAGCATAGAGAAAAAAGAACCTCACAGTTTTACTGGAACAAAATAGCTTCTAGCAGATTAGGTTAGCTAACAAGTTTCAAATATAATTATTCCTTGTCTGATGTTATAGATGATCAACTAAGTCAAGTTGCAGCCCAAGCTCACACAAGATGATGTGGCAGATTATTTACGATGTCTGAAATTGGATCAATATGTTGATACATTTCTGGAGAATAAAATAGATGGCGATATGATGTTTGATATAACTTCTGAAATTACTTGAGGAGCTTGGTGTGGATGTAAATTGCTCATAAATAAAGATAAAATGTAAGTTCAAGCAGTGGCTAGAAAAATGACATAATAACTAAACATCTAAGATTCTACTTATGTTATCTAACTGTTGTTCATTATATAACACACCTTTACTTTATCTTACTGGACTACTATAATTATGTTAATAATAATATATAACCTATTTTTGTTAGTTTAAAAGGATTTGGTAGAGTAACACGCAGAAACATTAAATTATTTGGAAACAAAAACTAAAAATTGTTATTTCTTGTTAATTTTTCATTCATTTATGCCATATGAGAGATCCGTGCCACAAAGTTTGTCCCAAATGGTAAAGAATGCTCCAAAATTACCTTTATTATGAGAATGATGATAATCATGAACTTGTGCACCTGGTCTGAAAGGAAATATCTAAATGGCATAAACCATGAAAATCATACCTGAGTGGACCATCCATCGATTCTTGCTATTACAGTATACCAAACCACCACCAAAATGTCGAGATGTGGACTTTTAAGAAGAAATGGTCCGTAATCAATGGTAAAAAAAGCTCCAGTAAGGAAGTTCTTATTGGATGAGCCAGTATTCATTAGACAATGAGATAGGATAATTATACGATGATGGAATCTTATGATGGATCTATATAAAGATAAGGTGTACGGGGTTACTGAAAAGAGACGATGGGTTCAATACAAACTGCAGTATCAACAATTAATCATAAATATTTGGAATCTGTATTATCCTTTCTGTCTAAGAAAGAACAAAAGATGATTAGTAGGGAATCTTTAGTGTCCTAGTTTGTTTTACCATGGATGGGAAGTGGTCCATCAAATAAGTCATCCTTTGTTTTAATATCAAGATAAAAGAATAGGTAAACTTAAAGGCCCTATTTAAAAATGAAACACGCGCTGCTAGAACCTTAGAGTACACTTGAATTTAGTTGGTGGTGGTCCTTGAGAACTTTGTAGGCTAAAGACTTCATATAAAAACATATAATATATGTACAATCATGGTTTATTTTTACTTACTGGAGTAATTTTGAATCTTTGCAGTTTCAACAGAAGAGAATATTCTTTCATTTATTTCGTAGAAGATAAAAACTAACAGAGCAGTGACGTGCCGTATGAATTATCATTGTAGTCACTATAAACCAATATCATTTCTCCCCCAGTTGACAAGCGCCTAGAAAATCATGACATTTTGTACCCACGTCTTTTACAAAAGTATAATCGCCCCTCGCTCTATAAAGACCCGACAACGAGACGAAACGCCACCACTGCCCTCGGAACCTCGTGGTAATAATGGCGGCAGCCCAAGTAGGTTAGAAACTCGCCGTTTCTTGGCCCACACATTCTACAATTGTAACAACGACCTTTCAAAATTACAGCACAGCCTTTCAACAGGCTTTTGAGTAAAGGCCAGACGTAGAGGTGACAGAAAGCGGTTTTGAATTGGCCGTCTTGTTCGTGATAGTAATGCGAGTTATTATTATTGATTGAACATTGCCACAACTGCAGTAGAGGTCGTGTAAATCCCTGTTTTGTCTTAGCCATCCACAGTGCTGAAACTGATATGCTGTTAGCATTCTGTTCCGTTCCTTCTTCCTTTCAGACGCTTTTGATTGCTCATCACACTCAACCTTTGTGAGCACTTGGTTTAGAAGATGTTGTTGAGACCCATGTTAAAAAACTTGGACGAAACCTACTTTCTTATAGTTCGGTATAAATCCCTCTGAGCTATCGTATGTGAATGATCTGCCTTAGACGGCTCTCCTCCTCACAAAATCATTATTTTGTGGACGTATACAACTCTTTCTTGCTCGTTTTGTGTTCCTCTTTCTGAAAAGTCTTCCTCTTCTCTTCTTAGGAGTATCAGTTTCAATTTAGAGTAATGTCACTTCTATAATGCAAAGAAACCACACACAGAATTCTGGAAAAACCACAGGAAACAAACTGGAGGGAAGGAAGTGGTGAAAGACAATGGAATTAGAATTACACCTCAAGAGAAATAGGCCTGTTGCATCAGAACGACCAGTTGATTATAATACTTTATCAAAATAGTTGTGGTACTTACAGAGACTTTTTTCGTCAGCGCTACAAAATGTTTCATAGTTGATCGTTGGAAAACGCTTCACAGCTAACTGTTCAAGAAGTCCCTTCAATCATTTTCATAGTATAAATTAGAGCATATCCAAGACAAAGCAAAAGAATGCAAAGATGAGCACAATGAAGAGGGGCACCTCACAAACGATTTACTAGTTCACATTAGTTGCTGAAATATTTAACACCAGTGAACGAAACTTAGTCCAACTTACAATTGAGCGATAGTCATGCATTTCGCTAAATGTTCTCATTCAACTACTCATCTTGTTTCAGTATGGTCACTGTGGTGATGTTTCAATTCAATGAATTCACACACAATATCTAACTGATGACCCACGCGCTTTGGGTGACGTGACACTACTACTAAGTATATACTTTGTAAAGTGAGACACCACCTGAATGGCAAACAGTTTGCAGACTAACATCAAAAGTGTCCCTTGTCATTCAAAGAGAGACCAGACTTGGTAACATGGTAAAAACGAAGGTTGTTCCTCTCTTTGAAAAAAGTCAAGTCCAGACTTCCAATACCTACTCAATCCCCTGATGGTGAACTTTGATGGTGACAAACTCTATAAGACCAAAAAAAAAAAAGCAAACTCTGGTAGCAGAAGGGAAAAGGCTTTCTCACAAAGAGCTTTTCTCTTTAGGGAACCTCTGTCCTGATAACCTTGATTCTTGTACTTCAGCTGAGCGTTATTTTTTGATCCCTCCTCTTGTACAATTTTTCTGGAAGAGCTCGGAGCAAGCGTAAACCAGATTCCTCAAGTCTCAAAAGAAGATATAAATATAATATAAACCTAATTATTGTTGGCAAGCACTACGTCTCTTTCCGAGAAGCCCCCACTTCTTTTCCCTATCCAACCAATCTCAGATACGTCCACCTCGATGAAGTACTAGTAAAAATGTTTGATTGTACAAAAACTGCAAAAGGACTTTCAAGCCAATGGCTCTAAATCATAAATCTCTTATAACAACATTGAAGTAATTTGATGATTATGATAATTGTTATGTATATGTTTTGCCCTATATAACATTATATAAATGGAATGATTATTTCCAAAACAGAGCAGAATTCAACATTATAGAATTCTGATAAATGAAATAAGTTATATTCTAACTTCTATTACTGAATTTGCTTTAGTTGTATGAGAAATCTGATTAGAATCTTAATTCCGTATTCCCACGAAGACGGAAGAAAAATGGCCTGAATATACGGTCATCAGGACCTTGAATAGATTATGTGAAAGAGAAGTAGATAGAACAAAATGTGTCCCGTGGCAAAAGAAGGGCCGAAGAATAGCAGACTACTACTTGTTCCAACACCCATCAATGGAATTCCATAAAAAGGTAATGTAGCACAAAAAAATACTCGTCAACAAGATCTAAAAATGTGAAGGTATTATCAAAAAAATCAAATGGATGACGGAAGGGTGACCTGCCTATACACGTCAGTTCTTCTGAAAGGATCACTTCAACAAGGCAGTTCTCTTCCCGCACGAGCTCTCATAAGCGATAATTTGTTCCTTAGGAAATCTTTCACTTCCCTTAAGTAGCTGATTACACAGTTATAACAAAATAATGAATAGAGAGAAAATAGGTCTGAAGGCGCAACCGCGTTGAAGAACATAAGCTGCTAACCAAATATGAGGAAACAAGAAGAATCTCAATATATAGTAAGCTATCAGAATGATTACGAGTTGGTTCCTGTGGTTGGACACCTAAGTGACAAAGATAATTAAATCAACTTTTTTAAAATAGTTACTGTACATCCTTCAGATGGGTTTTTCAGGTAACTTTGTCCATTTTCTCATCAGGCATCATCACTCTACGTTTTCGTCCTGGTCCTTCCTCTTCTTCAATTGGCTCTTTGGATGGATTCAACTTTGATTTGTTCTTTTGTTATTTCAATGGCTGGCGCTTCAATATTTGGGACAAAAAAAAGTCACCTCCCCCTCGATGCAACTGAGCTTGAACAACAACCGGTAGAAATAAAATCATCATAATAACGTAAAGAAATAAAGATAGCCCAAAGGCATAAAAAAGACGAGGAAATATTTATACGTCAAGAGGAAAGCACACCACCAATTTCTTTGTTTAGAAAGCCTAAGAGAGATAAGCTTCATTTCATCCAAGTTCCTACTTTGAAAACTTTACTAACTCTTGAATTCATCAAGTTTACGGTGGAGGAGCACATATGAACCTCTCGTAATTCATGCAATTGATAGTCCAACAATGAAGTCCTGAGACACATCACTATCTACTCCGTAAGACTTAAGACTATCATCATTAGCGTTACTCAAGTGACGAACCATACATTTTTTCGTTCAAATACCAAATTCAACAATCTAATGTTTGTATGAGACATGATGATCTTCTTACTCCTCTTGCACAAGATATCAATGAGCATCCTTTGAACAGAATTACCCAAGACCTCCCAACCATTGCAGACGAACATCCAGGTTGGACCAATGAGAGACAGTTTACGTAATAAAGCTACTGTCCATGCCTCCAGTTGCCCATATACCAGCTGACACACAATAACAATCTGAAAAATTTCATTCATTTAATATTGGACTATATGTATTTATAACTTACACCACAAATAGCGCAAAAAGAATAACAGCTGCTAAGAAATAATATCACATCAATTCGAGGCGTTAATTTGTCTCCTTACTGGTCGATGTCTGTTGCCATAGGTTACTTGTGTTGTACCTTGTGTGTATTGTCTTATTACTTCTAATCATGATGTTGACATAGGGCATCCTCGTCTCTCTTGGTTTTATATCAGGAAATGGTATGCTCCAAAATAATCTACCTACAGTTTACAAAATAAATGCACATTGTAATCTGTTCATTTCTTTTACCTAAAACTAAATATAACATTGACAGATGGAGGAGGCTGCTAACTGTTAGCCGGTGGCGACGCACATGGACAAGAGAGGTGGGGTTACGCGATGTTGCCACATATGTGGCTAGTCCCGACGTGAAAAAGCTATGACCCCACACAATTAACGTAATAGGATCAAGTAGTAGTTGGGAAAACACCAACACCCACATCATGGTGTGCATAATGCCGTCCTCGCTTGTTTTAGTCGTCTCCTCCATTTTATCCTGGTGTTAACGTATGGTCTTTACTAACGTCTTGGTCTTTCCTTCTGCTTGAGTCATTGCATATCATCATCGGCAAAGTGGGGCGTGGGTTGATTGGTGTATCACTGGGAGCTGTTGGGGCTAACATGGTCTTCATCTGTAGTAGCCGATTCCTTTTTACTTTCGTCAGCAGCATCTAGATAAAATGTTTCATCATAAGAGACTGGCTTCAACTCTTGATCTTGGTCCGAAATTTGACATCCTCTGATACCGACAGTAGAACAAATACCATTGGTACAAGCATCTTTTGCTTCTTTCGCGCTGATGAAAAACACAGAGCCCCGCCTCTAACTAACCACGCCTACATTCACAGTTTTTTCAAACTTATAATTAGAATTAGTCAAATCACCCACCACTTTTTTAGTTTCGTTAAGTAGATAGATAGGACCCTTAGCTTCAGATCAGGATTAGTCGCTGTGTACAAAAAATACATAAAAGGTGAATTTTAATATAAGACAGTGTTACTAGTTAGTTTACTTGGACCTTTTATATATAAATAGTTGCGCATGCAGGTCTCCATGAAGCCATGTCATTTGGAAGCGTTGTGAAAAGAGACAACTAGAATACTGGAAGAATCAAACTGCTCAGTTGAGACGAGAGTGAGGTTGGATCAAATCATTTAAGGATAGTATAATAGATAAATTGATAGTTATAAACTTCGTTATTAAAGATATTGCTCAATAAAAATGAAATATCTGGCAGGCATTGTTTTCTGGTTAGTCTCATGAGCCCAGCCGCTCCTTCACTTGGACCTTAGGGTCTGTTTATCTTTTTAAATCATGGAATGGGAATGAGGATGTGCTTTGAATAACATAATGGCAAGTCTACTATGGTACACATCATCATTGAGTATTATACTGCTTGTAGATGAACCAGATCCAATTTAGTAAAATGGCTGCTTTTAGCTAGTTCATTTCAAGAAGGATATGTATTATAGAATCTTTTGTGGATTTTATGAACATCACAAAAGTTTTTTAAAACCTGCTCCCTAATTTGTATGGTATATAAGAAGTTTGGGTTATTAATGACTACGTTAGACTATTTGTAAATCATGGGTCAGGGATTTTGATCATGGAATATAGTAAATTTTTTAATTTTAGTTTGTTGTCTGTGATTCCGTTCAATAATGTATAAAAAGATCAAAGTATCATATCACTTATATGTTTAAAAATGTTATCTATGTTATTGTATATTGCACTCCCCTCTTTGATTTTGTAAAGGCCATATTTTAGTTCTTTTGTATATTTAGGGAGTTTAGAGCATGATTGGTATGTGTTACTTTAAAGAAGAATAATTACAGTTTATTTGTTTCTATGATGTTATTTTAATGCCCATCATCTTATACTAGTACTAGTAGTCCATGTGATTTACGCTGTCTATTTATTGCCTTTTAATAACATAAAAATTGATAACTCTTGTTACTTGATGATTTGAGTTTTCCAAATGTTGCCAGCTGTTTGATGAAACATAAGTGAGATATGGAAAGTCAAATTGAAAGCTTTCTAATAAGCTGACTGTTCTTTTGATTAACCATAAATGTTACGTGGATTAGGCTGTGGATGGGGGGGGGAATCATTAGTCTGGATTGGTCCTGTAGGCTCCTCTTTCTCTCTCTCACTCTCTCTCTCTCTCTTCACCACACACACCACCACACAACACACAAAACACACAGGTTAGACAGATTAAGAGCTGGAGTTTGATTAATTTCAGAGAATAGTAGAGATCTGTGAGGCTGAGTTAGAGACCCTCATTAGAACAGCCCAGAAGCTAAGAACAGAGATATTAAAGCTAAAGTTCAAAGATTGGAAGAAGAAAATGAAAGAGTAAGGTACTACCCCCATCATAAACACTGTTCAGTAAATAATCGTCAGCCAACTACAATGTCCCCATACTTTATATCACTCTTACTACTACCATATATGTCTATAAAGACATATATATCAATATAGTTTTGGTGTATTACTGTGGTAGAGATGGGCAATAATGGAGTACACACACAAGTTATGTAGCAGGTGGTTGTCCTGTGTTTTATTTGTAATACTCCCTGAACGAGCATCCTGTAACAGCTGTTATTCTAAATTTTTTCGTAGTCCTTTCAATTTGGTTTACTCTTCACCTTTCTTAAAAACTGACTCCTTTACATGTATCCAGTCAACAAAGAGAACAATAAAAAAACGTATCATTAAAGAAAATTCAAATTTTAAAGTTGGTTATGTTTTTTTAGTGGTGGGTAGTATATACTTTGTGTGTCGTGTCTGTGATATCTGACCCCACTTGATACTACAAATCTGTTTTATCATGTTTACATCCCTCATTTCTAAACTTACGAATCCATTTTACTCATTGTACCACAATATCTGTCCAATTTTTAGTCTAATCTTATTTTTCTGCGCATTGTATTTATTCTCCTCTATTGCAGACACAGATTAGAGGCGTCAATCTACATGAGTCTATTACGTCACTGTTTAGCACATTACAAGCAGAGAAAATTAGAATTGATTTCAAATCAAAGACTCTATAATGAAATATGTCAGGAAATTGGAACAATATAAATGATGACTTAGAACGAGGGAAAAGGTATAGAAAAAAATCACTTGATAACATATCCTTGTTGTTAGAATCACTAACATCTGTGAACATTGTAGAGTACTAGTGGCCATATTATACTGATTGTGTAATATTTACTAAATGTGTATGTGTGTGTGTCAGTAACACCAATTGTTTTGTATACAAACTTTGTATGATAAACACCACATTGTAGCAAGGTATTGGTAGTAGAGAACACGATATCATCTCATGCATAGTTTCACATTGTTGAAGTTAGATGAAACTGTTTGAATCTGTTTTTTTACTGATATTTCCTGATGCAGCTGCCAATAAGATTTATTTCAATTTGTGAATTCTTCGCGACTACCATCTTCATCCTGTGTGATGATACAATTCTTGTGTATATGTGTGGGACTAATTGTATTGTAAAACAACAGCAACTTGTGATAGTTCTTAATATAGATGTATCGATCAAATACTGTTTTATTCTTTTGAGTGCAAATAGAATTCCTATGTTGATGTTTACGGCTTATTATGAGTGAATAACTAACATAAATTATACTGTGTATTCGTTATTAGAGTAACTATGACATCATTGGATGATTTTGAAACCAAGTTAAAACAGGGTATAGTCTCTCTCACACACACACACACACTCAATTACCACATTTCTGTACTAGGCATTAGAAAGAAATGCTATATTAGAAAAATGAACTCGATATGAAAAAGATCAACTTTCTGTGTGCCTGGTCAGAGACTGAAAGATGAAGTTAGAGGTATAAGCACAATGATGTAATCAAACTTAACACACATCTCTATGATTTTTATGTAGATTTTAAGATCAGAGCTTGAAAATTAAGATCAAGTAGGACACCAGAACAAAGTCAGAAGAGCAAATCATTCTGACAATATTTTTTTTCTTCTGGCTTGCAGCTTCACAACAATCAACTATATCAGTTGGAACTTCTACGTCTCTCCTATGATGAGGGTCACACCCACGGCACACCACTCATGCATGCAATACCACGCCTCAACCTATCACACCATCTGCTAGAATTCTCAGCTCTAAACATGGTGGGAGAATGCTAAGAAAAGTGGGGGTAAGATAGAGACAATACAATGGTGATGATTATTTAACTATGGAACTAGGCGTTAGAGACAAGATTGGGCATCTTGTTCGTACTAACATATCTAAAGATACTATGAGACACACAAGATCAGGCAGTCCTATAGTTGGGTCTACTAGGTAAGCCAATAAATAGATTGGATATTGTCATGATCCACTTATTGTTTTATAGGGTAAAACGTATGCATAAGTAAATGTGTGAGACACCTAAGGAAATGTTATATACCTCAACCAGCTGTAGGCAACCTAACAAAAATAACTGTGTAGTCTATTTCATCAACCCACATTATATCATGATGTGTTGTCTCAACAAAGTTATTGCAGGAACATGCATTTGTGTTGTTTGTTACTGTTAAAGTGTGATATGTGTGTCATGTTGTTTTGTTATTTAATTATATTATTAGCAGGATACAAATTATGATAACATATTTTTATATATCAAGCATTAACAAAATCTCTTAAGCAAATCAGCAAAAAGGTAAAGCAAAAAGGTTGCTAAAACAAAGTATATAAAAAAAGGAATTGTTTGTAGTTCTTATATGTATACCAATAATGTGTATGTAGGTTAATGTGTATGTAGTAGACTCAGTAATAGAGTACTCCAGCAATATGATCCATTTTGATGGCTTCTCCTGGTTTGAGGTTAAAGGTCCAGAAAAATGTGGGTCCTCTGTTGACGCGTCTTGTAGAACGGGCATTCATAGATGTTCTTGTTTCTTGTTTATCAACAGGAATGGCTCTAATGAAAAAATGGAAGGCATTGAAGGATTGAGCTCTTTAAGACGAAGCCTCTTGGATAAGACTGCTGGATATCCAGCGAGCACCCTCCATAAACAAACCATGAACGTAAGCTCCCTCTCTTGTGGGATACTAAAAACTCTTTGTTTTTTTTTCTTACGTCACACGGCAGGGCACATTTTGTCAAAGTGGCCACTCATTTTTAAGAGCCATCGACTGCATAATAGCCGTGAGAGAAAAAGATTGAGGAATTGAAGAATCCAGCCAACAGGATACATGCTGGCATGTTAAAATCTGGAGAACCGCAATTCTCTAGTTCACGTATACGGTGTAGTAAATCTGCATACCAAGCTGTCAGTCCATTTCATAGAAGGATAAGCTCGTTTATTCCAAATTTTCAGGGATGTGTGTCAAAGAAGAGGGAATTTTGAAGGGTCTCCATCTCTGGTGTGATAGTCAACTCACCCTGAGGAACAAAGTAGACATTAATTTGTTTCATGAATTAAAAATTACTTGAGTCCTAGATCCAGTTCTTTGAGTGATCGACGTATCTCTCGAGTGAGACCATTCATTCGTTCGCACTACTGCAATGCTACTAAGACATATGGTGTCTTCTCTTCAGCACGAGCAAACAGTTCAACCAGATTGAACTCTTCAGGTAATTCTCTAGGGATATCATCTAAAATTGTTTTTACTTTCTCTTCTCTGCTTGCTGCAGTCCACTCTCCACTGGAAGAGTCTCGAGGCTGATCTCCCAAACAGTAACGAAAGAGATTTTCAATGGTTGTTGTAAGAAAACCTATTTCTGCATTTTTGGGATTAAGACCATAGAGTGTAGGACTCTCTGGTGGTAGGTTATCAATCAATCTATTTGTGAAGCTCTGGCATAGCTTGGTTGGTGGTGTGGGGAAATCCAGGACAAACAAGAGTCACCATCAAGCTGTAAGAAATCGATCGCCATGGTTAGTCTCATCTTTACTTATGACTGTTCAGGTTTCATGACTTCTTCAAGGTAGGTCTGCATAGTCTTTCTATCCCAGTCATCAGTGAGATTGGACACCATACATGATATCACAAAACAGATAACGTAAGTCGTCCAAGGAACCTAAAACATGAAACCAAAGGTCATTAACAAATGTTATTAGATAAAACAGCTGGTCAACTTAGCATTAGCCTTAAATAATTATACGGTACAGTGACACTGAGGGTTAGATCCCAGTATTGTAAGGATAAGAAGGTTCCAGCCTTGAGGACCCCAAATTTACGCGTTAAAACGCAACAGGAAAAGGGAGGAAAAAATGTCTTAATTCGTTTACGAGAAAACAATCTTAGGGTTTTAAAAGGACAAGATTGAAAACTATATTAAGGACTGTTCAAGCCTGGTTTGAAAATTGTCAAGGCTTGGTAAGTAGAAGATTCCAGTAGGAGGTCGTTTATCTTAAACGGACAAAAATCCGTGGAAAAAGATGGGCATAGCTGTGGCCGCAGAAAATAACACGATAGGGTCTTAGGTTATGTATTTAACAACTCTACTTCTTAGCCATTTGGTAGAGTGGATATTCTAA